>NC_080576.1:80055416-80360600 GCF_029962835.1 Magnolia sinica | reverse complement strand
CATAGAAATGGATGAACGGAATGGATGAAACAAATACATTATGGTGGGGCCCACAAAGCACCGTCCACCAGCCATGAGGCCGGTGTCAGGGGGAGTAGCCAATGGAAATGGATTGCGTACTGAGTAACTCAGTACCCTTAGCGTACTGAGTAAACTGTGTGGGGTCCACTGTTATTTATTTATTTTATCCACTCCGTTAATCCATGTTAACAGATAATTTTAGGGCTTGATCCCAAAAACGAAGCAAATTAAAATCTCAAGTGGACCACACCACAGGAAACAGTTTGATTGAACATCTACCATTGAAACTTTTTTGGAGGCCAAAGAAGTTTTGGATCAAGCTGATGTTTGTGGTTTCTCTTCATCTATGTCTCTGTGATCTTATGAACAGGCTGGATGATAAATAAAAATTGCTTTGGATCCATTTTTTAAAGATTATTTTGAGATATGAGCCTAAAATTTAAGAATTTCCAAAGCTCAAGTGGACCACACCACAGGAACAGTGGGGATAAGGACGTCCACTGTTGAAACCTTTCTAGGGCCCATAAGTGATGTTTATATGTCATCCAACCTGTTCATAAGATCACAGACCTGGATTAAATGAAAACACTAAATCCAGCTTGATCAAAAACTTCTGTGCCCCCAAGAAGTTTTCAGCGGTAGGCATTTTATTTTGGTATCATACCCTAAATGAGATTTGGGTATGCTTCATTTTGGTATCATACCCTAAATGAGATTGAAAAATGTATGGACGGCGTGGATAAACCATATCCATCACTGTTGGTCCCCACGGAGTTCTGACACCACGTAGGTACGTGGTAATGGTGTCACTGCGCAGTACGCGTCCGCCAACAGCAAGTTCCCGCAGCGATGGATGTGTGGGGTCTACCGCCATGTTCTTGAGAAATCCATTCCGTCCATCAGTTCTGAAAGCTCACGATAGGTTAGGATTAAAAAATAAATAAACACATCCAAAACTCAGGTGGGCCACACAGAAGGAAAAAGTGGGATGAAAAACTCTCACCATTGAGACCTTCCCAGAGCCCACTATTATTTTTACATCAGGTGATAATCATGGTGTGGACCACATTTTTAACGGTTTGGATATTCTACACATATGACGTGTTGGTGGGAAAAATGGATGCATTGGATGTTACATATTTAGAATTAATCCCATCCGTAGAAACGATGAGACCCAACATGATGATTATCCTCTTCAAAAATAAGGCTAATCAACTCATTAGGGGGGCCATAAAGTACACTAAGTCATTCCATCGGCTATAAATTGATAATGATTTTGTGTCCCCTTCTATATGTCTATCAGCCTAATTTTCAACCAGATGATCATCATAGTCTGGCCCACACTTACGCACAGACAGGATCATCGATATATATATAAATTGGCAGTGAAAAAATGGATGTATCATAACTTGTGATCCGTTAATCTGGTCATTACGCGTTTTTGAATAAGGAATGCTATTCCCATTTCCTACGCGCTCAAGCGCCAAATAGAAACGCAAAACGTGTATTGGATCTGAGACGTTAATCAGATTATTATTTCAGGAGTATCTACTGTTGTAAAAATTAATCTGGCCCACTGATCATTTTACACCGTGTAAATTGAATGTCCAACGCTTATTAATGTTTTCTGGGCTTTAGGAAATTTTAATGGTGGACGTCACTCTCTCCACTGTGTTCTATGGTGGGGTCCATTTGAGCCTTGGATTTGACTCTCTCCACGTTATAGTACTTCTAGTTGCACCATGATACTTGAATAGTCCAATCTATTGATCTGTACCGTCCATTAGATGCACAATACATGTCATTGAATACCATGTAAAAATCACACCAATCGGGCAAATCTAAGCGTCCAATGCCATGTACATGTGGATGGTGCTCTATGGACTATTCCTTAAAATAATCTAACAAAATGGATGTTATGGATATACAGCACATGCCCCAAGGTGGGCCCTAACAAGTACTAATATAATATTATTTTACAGATAAAATATGTCGGGAGGAAGAGGAGGTAGGCAACCTGATATAGGGTGGACGTACGGTCGGCCCATTCCCGATAATCGATTCGGGAGTATATGTAATTTGTGTGGTCATGTATCGAGGAGTGGTGGGGTAACCCGCTTAAAGGAGCATTTAGCGGGAGGGTATCGCAATGTTGTGGATTGCCCGAAGTGCCCACAGGATGTGCGAGAACAGATGAGGACCATATTGAAAAAAAATGTGAAGACAAAAGATGAACGACATGCACGGGAGAGGGAGATTAGGGAGTAGTTGGGGCGGCCACCATATGCAGGTGAGGATGATGTAGTGGATCTCGATAATGATGATGATCCTGAATACAGACGTGCAATTCAAGAGTCCATACGGGATCAGTGGGAGAGGGATCAGGATAGGAGATGGGACACAAGTAGGCCTAGATTTGAGGGGTCTATCCATGAGCGTGGTGGGGGGAGTGGACCAGGGGGGAGTGGAGCAAGGGAGAGTGTTAAGGGTGGATCAGGGGAGGGTAGTAGGCGGGGAGGAATATGGGGCATGGGCAGGAGCAGCAGCATGCGGGTACCGGATCTACCTTCAGATCCGAGGATGTACAAAGAGGCAGGAGGGACACAAAAGAAAATAAAAGAGATGTTTAGTGGAGGGGATGTGAGGAAAAAAGTTGGAAAATTTATAGCAAAATTTTTTATATACGATCAAATCCCCGCAAATGCCGCAGCAAGCCTGCACTTTAAAAATATGATAAGTGAAGTGCAGCGTGGGGGTGAGGGTGTGCAGCCTCCCACACCCGCCCAGATCATGGGGAAATACTTGGATGATGAACATGCAGAAATGAAGACATACGTTGATTCGTATCGGCAGTCATGGGAGATGTATGGCTGCACCGTCATGTGTGACGGTTGGACCGGACCGACGAAGATGTCGATTATAAATTTTATGGTCTATTCCAGGGGACGGGCGGTGTTCCTAAAGAGTATAGATGCGAGTAGTAAGATCAAGGATTTTAACTACATTTACAAACTAATGCACAACGTCATGCAAGATGTTGGGAGGAGAAATATTGTGCAGTTTGTTACGGATAATGGGAGTGCATTTATAAGGCGGGGAAGGATATTCAGAGCAAGTATCATATGTATTGGACCCCCTGCGCAGCCCATTGCATCGATCTCATGCTGGAGGCGATCGGGGATAGGCCATCAGTGAAAACTGTAATTAATGATGCACGGCTTATCACAAACTTTGTATACAACCACAGTTGGTTATTAGCCGCAATGCGTGAGAGGTGTGGTGGGGATATAGTGCGCCCCGGAGCGACGCGGTTCGCCACAAATTATATTGCCTTAAGTAGCCTTCTCAAACACAAACAGGGGTTACGAGAGCTTTTCGCCTCTCATGATTATGTAGAATGGAAAAAGAGGTTGACAAAAGTAACCTATAGAATTGAGGAGTTGGTGCTGGGAAATTCATTTTGGGATAAAGTTTGTGGTGTTATGGGTATTATAGAGCCTATTTATGTGGTGTTGAGGATGGTGGATAATGAGACAAATCCGTCGATGGGGTCGTTGTATCCGTCTATACAGCTGATGAAAGAGGCTATCATGGTTAAAGCTCCCAATGCATATAAGTGGGTGCATGCAATAATAGACGATCGTTGGGAAAGGACGCTTTCTCACCCACTACATCAGGCCGGTAAGTACCTATATGGATTTTTTTTCCCATATGCAATAATAAATGAGGGTTGTATTGATGTGTATATGTTGGTTTTCAGCATATTTCCTAAATCCCAAATACCACTACAGTCGGAACCTCTTCGATGATAATTCATTAAAAAGGGCTGTGCATGAGGTGTACGATCACTTATTCCCCGACTGTCCAGGGAAAGGCACCTTTGGTAGTGAGGTAAATATGTTCCGCACTTACATTATCCTTATCTTCATCTCAATCATTAAACACTTATTCTAGTTGCTATACACCATCAACAGATTGTTAAATTCCGCGATGCAGTTGGGATGTTTGGGTGTCACCCTGCAGTGAAGTCAAGGAGCACCATGATGCCATGTGAGTCACTGTAGTAAACTTAACTTTTATATTATTTTGAAAAATCTAGGATAATGAAAGAATCTTATGATATGCAAGCGAATGGTGGTCCATGTATGAGACTGACTGTGAGGTTTTACAACGACTGGCTGTCCGTGTGCTTGCACAGACGGTGTCCTCATCACCCTGTGAAAGGAATTGGAGTACATTCTCCCTCATACATACAAATAAACGTAATAGAATAGGGTATGAGAGGCTTCAGAAGCTAGTGTATTGTCACTACAATATGAAGTTACGAGAGAGGTTGCTCCGCTCGGAAAGAAGAAGAAAAGCACAGGAAGACCCACTGGACCTGATGACGGTCGGACAGCATGCATATGCTGAGGATGTGGAGGATGACCTAGTTTACCAGTGGGTTAGGTCGGATAACTTAGATACCTCGGATGGGCGACCAGAGCCACATATTGCGGCAGAAGCAGAGACACAAGGGATTAATGTTGACAAACATGTGGAGCAGTAGAGGTCTCCTGATGAAGCATTCGGCCCATTAACGAGGAGTCCGGAGGGCAGCCCGCGGCAGTCACTATCACGCGGGACACGTGGCGGGGAAACATTATCTGACATCGAGACTGAGTCAGAGAGTGATGCAGGAAATGAGTCCGGTGATGATGGCGGCGATAAGGGTGATGATGACTCTGATGACAGTAAGGATGATGATGATGGTGGTGGTGGCAACGGAGATGGTGGTGACACAGGTGGGAGTCAGGATAAGAGGCCTCTTAGCCCTTTTACCGGGGAGGAGAATTTTGATCATTCCACACAGGACCCTGACCATGGTTCTCGTCCAGGAGAACCACGACCTCGTTTTGTTAACAATAAAACATACACGCGTCAAAAGCTACTACAGAAAAAGAAGACTCATAAACTTTCAGATTTTGAGGAGGAACTGCTAGCAAAATGCATGAGGGACACAAGCGTTCGTGGCAAGCGAGGTGGCTCTAGATTTGGATCACGGACGAGGGAGGGGAGCTCGAGTTACAGGCCACAACATGAATCTGGATCACAAACACTGGAGAGTAGCTCGAGTTCTGTGCCACAGTATGAGCATGGATATGGACCTAGTGGATATGCGACGAGTGACTCCAGCAGTTACGGCACATCATTTTTCAACCCTGGTCAGGAGTTCACTTCTACATATGGGCAAGGATATGAGCAGCAGTATGGATATGGCCAACAATATGGATACCAAGGAGCTTCATATGTGCCCATCCCAGATCCATATCAGTTACAGACTGTGACGATTACACAGTACCCACGAATGGGCGTATTGATTTAGTTTGGAGAGGATGAGTACCAGCGTTATGTAAGGGAGTATCTTAACTGGTACCACTCTACTATGACTTGGGCACAATATTGTCGAATTGTGGAGCAGCAGTACTATGCCCAGCCCCGTCGAGATGGAGATGATGATTACGAGCCACCACGCAAATCTATGTGGGTCTAGACCACAACTGGTCCCCATCATTGATATGTATATTTATCAAACTTTACTTCTTCAGTTCTTATTTTGCTTTTCAATGAATTGGTTGTGTTTTCATACATGACTATGATATATTTATAAATATCATTCATTTAATTTAAATATAGTTGCATTAGTTCAGTTAAACACCGCATAACTTAGGACCCTATACAAAGGAAATATATTATGTGCATCTTTTTTTTGAGATGTTATGATTTAAAAGTGTGTATTAAGGGCCTTTTTAACAATCCCCAAAGTTCCATTAAAAAATTCAACCATTTTCTCAATGTTTCCCCATGTTTCCCAAAAAGTGCGATAAACTATGCGATACAAACGATATATCCCGTGCGATAACTGATACGTATCTGTATCTCAAGGGTGCGATACATTGTGCGATACCGATATTTCGAACACTTGCTGTATTGATTGTTGGATTGAAACCATGCAAGATCGGAAGGTCCCATCCCTCGCCGGATCCAATCACACATGATTTGAATATGGTACTGCAGGATTGTGATGATGGTCTTCAACCATTGCATGTTTCCTTTGCTATTATCTTTATTATGATGTAGAATGTTGAATATTTCAATTAATTTGCTAAGTTTATTTCGACTGGATAATTTTTGTGCTCACACATGCATCCTAGTTTAGACCGTGCTACATCAGTAAGCTTGTCATGTGGCATTGTATCTACAACACCATGCCCATCGGTTGTGATTACATGAACTTATAGCACTAAGTTTAGTCATGGCTGTTCTGCATCCAGCGGTTACTGCCTCATTGACTTGTATTCTATTCAAGCCCCATGCATGATACATCCGCATGCTTCTCAAAGCAAATGCAAGCAAGGGTTGGTCAAATGGTCAAAGGATTGAACTCTGAACTACTGTATGAAGGGCTATCAATGGGTTAAGTATTGGTGCATCTGGACCCGACTATGAATTGGATTTGGGAGCTGCCATCTTGAGGTATGTCTACTGCATATGAGGTACTGGATGCAGTCCCAACAGATTCAGGTACCCATCCAGAACAGAATCGAGTCTCAGGATCAACAGTCTGTCGTACAAAATGTACAAATTGAGACCTTTCCATGGTGGGGCCTGCGGAGGATGTGGGGCTGGAGGCAGCTCAGCTCGTGTCTTCTTTGTTGTTTCAGTTCTTTAATACAATTCCTTAATTAAAAGAAAAAAAGGTTTCAGGGCTGAGCATGTGAGTTTAATAAGTTTAGTATGTTAGTAATATTGTAGGCATATGAAGGGAATCATATAATATACCAAGGTGGTGAGGATGTATCTATGTTTGTGTGAGTCCTATTCATAGTAGTGTTTTAAATAGCGGTAGCGTGTTGCGTAGCGTTCAACCCTCCGTAGCGAGTAGCGAAAAAGCGTAGCGTGTAGCGTAAGCTACACAATACTTCTATTTTTTAATTTAAAATATATATATATATATATATATATATATATATATATATATATATATATATATATATATATATATATATATATATATATATGATAAATATTAAATAGTAAAAAAAAAAGCAAAATATATAAATGTCACATTCTTCAAAATAAAAATCCCAAAGTTAAGAGCATTAAGTACAATACAAATGTCATATTCCTCAAAATCAACATCTCAAATTCTCAATAATTAGTCTCTAGACTCTAGTGTCTAAACTCTAAAGGTCGTCTATATCTAATAGGTCATCGTCGTTGTCGTCATCCTCATTCACTTCGTCACCAGGTCTAGGCCTTTCATCATCAGCATCAGCATCTACATCTGCATGTATATCATCCACACCATGAACACTCGTTCCTATATCTCCTTCCTCTCTTATAGGAGTAAGAAATCTTCCCATGGGACCACCTACACATTTAAAAAAAAAGAAGAAGAGATTCATGGGTCTTTTACTTTCTTTGTTAAAAATGTTTATGTAACTTAGTCTATAACTATAAACACTTACTTAAAGTAGTTGCCTTCCTTTTCCTTGAGGAAGGTGGGGGGCAATCTCCTTCAGAAATACTAGATGTTGATGGTGCATTGCTGTCAACTGGATCATCAGACTCTGAAATAGTTGTAATGACACTAATATCAAAGGCCATATTTTGATTTTCGAGCCACGATGGATCAGTTGGGAGAACAGGGCCTTCTTTCTCAGCAATCCATTCATCATCTGATTCAATGTGGTCCACCAATATTAGATCCATTGCCGCCCTTTTCTTCATGCTTCTTTCTCTCAATTTCATATTATACATCACATACACTAGAGAGTTGAGTTTTTGTTGCTCTAGCCGATTTTTCTTCTTTGTGTGGATCTGATCATGTGATGATCTATGTTAGTCAATTATCAAAGACTTGCTAATCTACTAAATAAAAATTAGCCAATTTAGAATATTGAATGGTACAAATGTCACCTGCTCAAAAGTACTCCAATTTCTCTCACAGCCAGAAGCACTGCATGTGAGGCTTAAAACTCGTACTGCAAACTTCGTGAGTTGTGGAGTTCTATCTCCAAAGCGTTCCCACCAATCAGCTACATAAATTAGTTATAATTTATAAATTAATTAAATACTTTCACCAATTATAAAAATATAATTTACATAACAATGAAAATATCAAAATATAAAATTATAAATTACCTGGGGAACGCTTTGTCATGGTTTTGAGTGTAAGGCGAGAGCCAAAATCCCCTCTTCTCTTGTCATATTCATCCAACTGAATATCAGCATCAGCATGCTCTTCACGGGGGATCATCCTATCCATGCACTCAAACAACCCCCTTGTTATCTCAGGGTGTGTAGAGAACTTATTTGAGTACCGTATTTGAGGATTCAGATAGTACCCGGCTGCATGTAGAGGACGATGAAGCTGAGGAGTCCATCTTTCATCTATTTTGTTCCAAATTGGAACATATCTCTTTTTTACATCATTGCAATTAAATGCAATTTTCTCCTTCGTTGAGTCCATCAATTCATAAATGAACCCCATTGGTGGCCTCTCTTCCGAATCTACTTCTCTTAAAACGCTTACCAATGACATGGTGCTCTTAACACATAAGGCAACATGAGGCCAAAACTTTGAATCAAACATTATAATAGCCCGTACCTTTATTCCTTCAGGTTTTTTAGCCCAAGAACATGAGCACCATTGTTCCGATGCAAACATGGCTATAAGACCATTCTTTTGCTTGTAAATACTTCTAAGGGTGAGGTATGATGTTGCAAAGCGTGTTACTGTCGGCCGTAGAAGCTCATGGTTATTCGTGAAGCTTCTCATCATGCTCAATACAATTCCATGCCCATAAATAAACTTCGTCACTGTCCTTGCCTTTTCAAGCGTTTCAGAATATATTTTCATTTTTTCAATATCCTCCAACATCAGATCTATGCAATGTGCAGCACACGGAGTCCAATATATCCTTTTTCTCTTATCCATCAACTTCTTCCCAGCACTCACATAGCTTGAATGGTTATCCGTGATAACCTGGACCACATTTTCTTTCCCAATTTCTTCCACAATTTTATCAAGATATTCGAATAACAAATTCCCATCTTTTATTGAATCTGAAGCATCAATAGACTTGTAAAACATTGTTCCGATCGGAGAATTAATAAAAAAATTAATGATGCTTCTATTCTTTCCATCCGTCCAACTATTAGACATAATCGAACATCCATAAGTTTTCCAGGAAGCTTTGTATGCTTTCATTAAACTATCAGTATTAGCAACCTCCTCTTTTAGTATCCATGTTCTCATCTCATGCATGGATGGTGGCTTCAATCCCGGTCCAAACTTGCCAATAGCCTCACACATTGCTGAAAAGTATGGGCTATTACACAGGTTGAATGACAAAGCATTCCCAAAAAAAAATAATCTTCTAATCACCCTTCATACTTCTTTTCTTTCTTCCTTCTTCCACCTTGAATTCAATATGGATTGACGTTGCTCACTGCTAACAAATTGATCCATAGGACCCCTTGCTCTTGCCATTGGTTGATTACTAGAAGATCCACTACCAAGTTGGCTGCCAATGAAAGCATCATTACCCACACTAGCGCTATCACTTACAGAGCCAGAACTAGAAAGATATATCGATCCCCCTCTCCCAATATCTCGAAACACCTCATTTCTTTTATTTTTTCCATCGTAATATTCCTTTAAAGCCTTTCTACACTCCTCCTTGGCTTCTTCCGTCACTTTTGGGCACGACTTTATCCCATTGTGGGTTTCGGCCAAATGATGCTTTAGGCGAGTCACGCCTCCTGTACATCTTTGACCGCAAAATTTGCATAGCACATAATTTCTATGAGATTGTCCAAGTGGATTATCAGCCACATATTTCCATGCAAAATCTCTCTCTCTCTCTCTCTCTCTCTCTCTCTCTCTTCAAACATTCTTCTCTCTTTAGTTCACTACTAGACCAAAAAAAAAAAAAAAACATACGCACACCACAGTGGGCCCACCATAGAAAATAATGCAAATCCACCCCTTCACGCACCTCAGTGGGCCCCACGTGGGCCACACCATAGAAAATAATGCACATCTCATCCCTTCACGCACCTCAGTGGGCCCCTCGTGTGCCACACCATAGAAAATAATGCACATCCCACCCCTTCACTCACCTTAGTGGGGCCCACGTGGGCCATACCATAGAAAAAAAAGGTATAAAGAACAACAAACCGATAGTAACTAGTATTTTAAAAGGGAAAAAATTGAGGAAAAAATTGAAAATACCAAGTTATTTTCATTGTACATCGAAAAAATTCAAAAAAAAAGGAAGGGGCGTACCTGTTTTTGTCTCGAGATGAGGTTGGTTTGCGCCTGGCAGCTGACTTTTGACCATAGCACTGAAGTGTGGGGAGAGAAGCAGCGTCGGATGGCCTCTCTGAGACGATTTTGGGTCTCCAAATGGATCGGAAGGGAGAGCAGCAGCGTTGGATGGCCTCTCTGAGACGATTTTAGGTCTCTAAATGGATCGGAAGGGAGAGCAGCAGCGTCGGATGGCCTCTCTGAGACGATTTTGGGTCTCCAAATGGATCGGAAGGGAGAGCAGCAGCATCGGATGGCCTCTCTGAGACGATTTTGGGTCTCCAAATGGATCGGAAGGGAGAGCAGCTGCGTCGGTTGCTGCGGTTTGGGATTAGAAACCCTTTAGAATTAGGTTTTTTGTTTTTTTGTTTTTTTTTGTTTTTTTTTATAACTTAAGTTTAGCTTGTGGTGTGAGTTCACCACTGTTTCCTGCACTGAAAAAGCAAAAAAAAAAAAAAAAAAAACTAAACAGGTAGCGTACGCTACCTGCGCTACACGCTACGTATCTGTAGCGTACGCTACGACCCTTGTAGCACACGCTACAGGGGAAAAACGCTATTTCCAGCGCTACGTAACGAAATCGCTACGCTACGCTACGTAGCGTACGCTACTGCTACTCTACGAACGCTATTTGATATACTGATTCATAGTTGTCAAAATCCTACGATTTATGATTTCCTATTTGAGTCGAATCTTCAGCAAAACTATTTGGATCCCATCTTGAATTCCTTTTTAGATAAATCCTACGATTTACGATTCAAATCCTGATTTATTATTCAAATTATACCTGTTCTCTTCTATTTTAAGCTTTATGTGGCTTTCATTTTGTGTTTTTAAATTGGTGGGGGCTTTAATAACCATTTGGAAAAGTCAATTATTTTATTTTGTTCTTTATAAGAGATTAAATGATTGGCAAAAAAAAAGAGAGATAAAATGATTGATATTCTCTTCAATGTTAAATCGTGACTCGTGAGGCTTTTTTTCCTGTGATTTTGTAACTGTTTGAGACGCCAAATTGTTTTATGACTTATCTGGAATGTTTTTAGGGATGGTTGCCATCATGTTGATTATGTAGTTTGGTGTTGATGGTTAGTAATCAAGATATATTTTTTCGTCTGTCTAGTGTCTACAGAATCAAATGCTGCTTTTTCCAACTTGATTCTACACAAGAAAGATAAAAAGAATATAAATTGGTAAAGGATTCTTGTATGTTTTTAAGGTAAATTTCTTAGAGGACCAAAAAAAAAAAACGAAAGACGAGAATCCTTTAACACCATCATAATTTGGTATTACTTGGTGCACATTGAAGAGGAAAGGATGATTAATGAGTTTTTAATTTTTAATTTATATTTCCAGATTTTTTTCCTTCTTTTTTAAAGAAAATAATAAAAAACTAATGTTACGATTCAACCCCAATTACAATTTGCGATACATTAACGATTTTGACAACACTGGACTTTCATTCTACTACATCCAATAAACTTTGTTAATTTATATGTAGTGGTTTTTGTAAGAACCCATTTATATGGAGGGACCGACTTTGGGGCTGGTGTTAGAGTTTCAGAGTCCACTATGTTAGTAATATTGTAGGCCTACAAAAGGAAATCCTAAGATACTTGTGGGTGGTGAAGATGTGTCTGTTTATGTGTGCATTTGAATATTTATTTATTTATTTTATTATTATTTTTTAACATCCAATGGTTGCCATTTAGTAAGAAATTTATCTGTAATGATTTGTGTAAGAATCCATTAGCATTGATGTTATTGTGTTCCTATTGGAGTTGAAGGGATGCTTTGGGTCTTTTAGTTGCATCTTAAACATGAGGTTTAGAGTGGTTCCGATGTGACAACTTAATATTTTGGATGCACATATGAACTCATTTGTCATGCATCTATCTCTCTTTGCAGGCAAACAGAGATAACAGAATTAGATTAATTAATAAAGGGAAATGATTAGGTCTGCACCTTTATGAGGATGTTAGCAACTTCTCCAAAGCTTTTAATTGGTCCAACCAATCATGAAGTTGGACAGCCATTAATTCACGCCATTAGGCGCAAGCCATGGTGAAAAAAGCCACTCCAATCAAATGATCCTAACAATTCGATGTGGGCCATTTTGCTACCACCATTTGTTTCTTATGAACCATAGATTGGATGGTTTGCATCATTAAACCAAATTGTCTTTGGAATCATAAGCAATCCATGGTGGGGTCTATTGAACATGTGTTTCAAGTTGATGATTATACCTGTTTCTTTTTCTTTGATTGATCTGGACTGTCAATTTTTCATGTTGCTGATCACTTGGTTTGAGTTAATCCGATTGGCATTATTTTTTGCACATAAGATTTGCCCCTAGTGGTGTGACTAAATGGGCAAATGAGATCGATGATTGGCTGTCCCATGTGTAATTTAAAAGCTTAGGGGGTGTCACTGGCACCCCATGAAGGTGGGGATGTTAGATTAGCCATATAGTAAATATATAATACAACTTACAGAGTTCTCCTCGATCCTTTTATGAATAATGAACAATTTTCTTGAGGCAAGGATGTGGTAAATTAATCTTTTGGCAGAAGATGCCCCTGATAGTCGTAGTACCAATGACTGATCTCTATACACACTCTTTTGCAAGTGGATATCGGCTAATCTATTAGCTTATTCATCCACACAGGCAAGTGAATTATTTAGCCCACAAGCTAAATCATGGATATTACAAAAAATGAGGGTGTATCCACTATTTGGCCCTGATTGTAGGTGCAAGAGAAACGAGAGTTAAGAGTCACCTACTACCCTAAGCAGCCGTGAGAACGGAGGAAACCTTCAGACATTCCTGAGTGTGCACGGAGGAAACCTTCAGACATTCCTGAGTGTGCCTGGAGTCCACCTTGTCAGAGTGGACTTCCCTGGCCAGCCCACTTTTGAGACCAATGGCTCCCTCCTGTTTCCATCAAGCAAATCCCCTTTGTCTTACAGTCACAAAATGCCTAAGGTCTTTAGTTTTTGCACTTTGTTTCCATCACCCCCTTACAGTCACTTTGCACTCTGAAAGAAATTGAAGGAAATAAAATCGTTTCTTTGTTCCCCATCCCATCCCGACTACCCTTCTCCATTTGGAGAGCTGGGTGTTGGTGAGAGGGAATTGGGCGATTCGATACATGCCTTGACATGCGGTTCCCATTCTTGTCCCTAGCATTAGCATTTCTTGGTTTTCTCTATTTAATCCATTCTGTGTATGTAATCTAGTTTCCCATATCATCATAGCTATTTGGGGTTGGCTTTACAAATCCTGTGCAAAATGGGGAATCTCATAATCCTGTTTTATCGTCTGATCATGAATCATATGCTTTGCAGATCGTAGTTTCTTGTATGGAGATCATAGAATCCGTCAATGGAACAGCAATAGCAACAGCAAATGCTGAAATAGAAGCAAAGAGTCATGTGATTCATTCAAAAGTGAGAGAGATGGGTTTGAGGGCCACACACAGTTTCATTCCAGCTGTGGTGTTTGGAGGGGATGCACTCTTGGGGCTTGCAAGATAGGAAAGGGAGTAGGAGGAAAAGCAAAAATCTTCTCGGCAGGCAGCGGTACAGGTGGGTCGCAACCTTAATTTTTGACCCAACACCCCCCCTTGCACACACACACACCCCACATGGGCACTCAAACCCAGGACTTCATTGTTGAAACTCAGAGCGTCTACTACTGAGCCATGCATCAAGACGCCCATCTGGTGGACTTTTATTTTTTTAAACACCCACACACACCACATGGGTACTTGAACCCATGACCTTAGTGTTGAAACCCACAAGGTCTGCCACTGAGCCATGAGATGCAACCTGTCATTAAACAATGGGCTTGAACCCATTTAATATGGACCATCACTCACTCTGCTGGTCAAACAGTTATTCTTCCTAGCATCACATTGTACCTCTTTTTGTAGTTTTTATTATTTTTATTTAATTTTGGAGAAGAATGGTATATTTGGAAATCTTGGAGAAACTAACAGTTCACAGAAATTTGTGTAATGATAGGAATTGTCTGATCAGGGATATGATGTGGAAGAGCAGAAAGAAGCTAGAATATGGTAGAGCCATCTCTCTGCAGTATGTGAGGCAAGTTGATGTAGCAATTCATTCTGTCCATCCAATGGGCCCCATCAAATGATGCTGTCCCATGCACCATTGCCGTCAGTTGGAACACATTCATCATGGCTGAGTAGGATGAAGTTGCCATCTTTTCAAAGCAGCTATGGATAGAACGCATCATAACATGTTTCTATGGTCTGGCGAATCAAGCTTCCTGCACTTTGACCTGGATGAGAAAGGTATTATGAACATTCCTGTCATTGCAGGCATTGCATGTGACAACCTGTGCACGTGGGGCTGAAATTTGAGCCAAGGAAAAGGTGGGTCACACTTGAGATGATCTTGCCAGTAAAACATTGAATGTGTTTGTGCAAGTGTTGCTTACATTAGTGCCAGGTGCTTGATTACTGAGCCGGTTACACCACTGGGTCCACCTGAAACAAGATTGGGATTTCCATAACACTTAGGGTTGCATATTTAATGTTGTGGTTGAGCAAAACTCTCTTCTGCATACGCCCATGGTGCATATCTGTGGCATCAAATAAATGTAATATTCAATCTCAGGGAGAGGACATCTTGTGAATGATCCAATAAGTAGTAAATACTTGTATGGTAGGGAGAGTTTGGGGATAAAGGTGACAGAGAGACATGGAGGGAATGGGGGAGAGAAAAATGGGGAGATTTGGAGGTAAAGGGTGCAGCTACTAGCTGGTGGGTGAGAGAGAGAGAGAGAGAGAGAGAGAGAGAGAGAGAGAGAGAGATTATTTTTCTGCATCGAGAGAGAGAGAGAGAGATTATTTTTCTGCATCAGTTTGGGCTCATGTGAGTTGTGGGCACAGTCATGATGGTAGGCCTTCATTGCTTTTTGTTGCATGGGCATGTTTTGGTGTGGGGGCTACAGTAAGGCAATGTAGTAGTGGGCTACTCAGAAAGTAGTAATAAGAATAAGAATGAGACAATGTTGTTGGATGAGGGGCTTGAAAGAGAGAGCTACTGTGATTAATTGTCATGGTTTAAGATATCCATAATTACACGTTCTATATCGTTGAAATACTTATATTAGGTGAATGGTTTTCCATTGATTTTGATGGTGTGGCAGGCACAATAGGTGGGCCTGATTTCTACGCAGGTGATCTTCAGGTTTTGGCCATATCTTTTGTGCGGCTCAGATGTGTGGGAAAGATGGTGTAGCATGTGAAAGTTCGTCTCAGCGATTCATATGATCATCCATTTTGAACAATTTATCCCGTTGTTTGTTGATCATGGGCGAGTTCCATTTGCTGGCCCAATCCGGTGGGAGGCCCAATCCGGTGGGAAAGATCATCCAGCGTTGATGTTTGTGGGTACTTGAAACCACTAGATTTTCAGATCATCTAACGACGACTAGATTATTGCTCACTGGTCCATGCATTATTAGGTCTTCGACATTGTTCATCAAGTGTCCGTTGTGGATATGCCCTGGGTTATTAGCCAAAGGTAAATTCTGTTGGATTTGCCTCATGAACAGCTCGGATCTTGTGCACGGGACACTTGAGCATGGGTGATTCTCCAGTGCGTTGATCTGGTAGGGTTTTGCATTTTTCTTTATTTGGAAATATACTGATGTTTTATTAAAAGAAACCGAAAAGACCAGCCATTTACACACGGAAATATTAGTCTGCTAAGGACAATGCAAGAAGCTCACCCAATAACATTTATCTTAGAGCAAACACTTCTTTCACCAAACCACTCCTGTTTCGAACGCGTTTATTATCCCTCTTTATAAAACCTTAATACTTGCTACGCTAGCTAGCCTCCGTCCTCTCTCTCTCTCTCTCTCTCTCTCTCTCTCTATCACCGTGATGTAACGCTAGAAAAAAACCTTCAGTAGATCTCCGGTATTACCCACTCCATTCTAAAGAGTTCCCTCACACTTATCTAGTAAAGGGGCGATGAATAAAAGGGTGTTTGACCGATTCTGCATTTTGCATACGTATGATATAGATGTTGGGATCCTTCACTACACAAATGATTATTTACATCTGATCAAGAACTGAAGGCTCAGCATTTCGCATTCAATGCCACAGCTAGATGGCCATGGCGGTTATCCAAAATGGTCTCATGACATGGATCTCCTACCTGCCTAGGAGCTCGGGTGATGTATCCAATTCGGCTACTTTACATTCATGCTGAATGATCAGCTCATGCTGCCTCAGTTGAGTTCTATATGCCAACTTCAGCAAATTGTACGCGGTCCTAGAAGCTGGTATTCTCTTGTTAAATAATTATATGTCTAAGTTCATCTATATTTCTCCTCAAATGACTACATCGGGCTCAGTACTTGGAAGCTACCACGGGCTTAGAGGACCAAGTGCCCTGACTCCCTGTTGCGTAACCTCATGTTGTTCAGTAGGATACAACTATGTGCTCTCTATCTTCCAAGTCAATAACATACAAGCTGATGCTAGTCAGTCATGAGAGAAGTTATGCACGACTCTTTAACATTCTATAGATTGACTGCTGGTTCTTTGGGCACTGCCCAATATCCCTTGGCTATGTGGTAAGCATATTCTAGCTAGCTGGGGATATGATGTTAAGGCTAAGCTCTTGATAAATTAAACTTATTTGCATAGCATGCATCATTTACATCATGCATATCTCATTTATAATTCTCTTAAGCTTTGCCTTGGAAGCAAGGGTCTTTCCCCTTAAATGTAATTAAGAGCTTATGCCATATTATAGACCCGAATGTAATAAGAACCTAAATTAATAAAAGCCTTTCAACTATGTGTATTCATTTATGTGTATCTTGGCAATGTTTGTAGATGTCAGTGGAAATCGTATTGATCACAAACACACGCCAGTTTATATGTATCTTGGCAATGTTTGTAGATGTCAGTGGAAATCATATTGATCACAAACACATGCCGATAAAGAGCGACTCTACTGGAGATCCAACCTAGAATCTTTGGTTCTGCTACTCCAAGTAGTGCCAGGGGGTTTCGGGTAAACCCCCATTGCAGACATTCTTTAACATTGGCAATACACTTTAAGCGCATATCACTGAAAATTTCCTGTGTCGCACGTGGTGCTAAAGAGGCTACTCTCAAGGGTGGCATTCCTCCATTCATATCTTAGGCAAAACTTAAGAAAGCTACCCTTTCGCCCTCTTATGGGCATTGGTTTGTTGTTCTATAGGTGCTCATTTATGATGGTGAGACAACCTAACTATAAAGGTTACATGACATCTTTAAACACCATGTTTGTTTGTTTGTTTGGTTTTTTTTTTTTATTTTTTATTTTTTAATATCGAGGAGCAATTCTGTCATCATTGTCCTGTTCTTAAGTGGTAACACTAATTGCTCCCACACTTCTTATCAAAGTTATTGCGACCACAAAGGCATTCTCTATGATGACCGAGGCCGCTACAGTAAGGGTGTCGTGTCCTAAACCCTCGGAGTCTGTGACTTCCTTTCACACTGGAGCCTTAGACCATGACTCACTCGTAAGAGGTTGGCTTCCTCTTTGTTCCTTTGGTGCTCCTCACCGCGACACCAAAGATGCCTGAATTCTAGCTTTAACCATTTCAATCAGATTTATCCTCAGCTTCTCCTAAGACTCGGGTATCTACTTATTGAAGATTGGTCTCTGATGGCCCCGATTGTGAGTCACATTGCAGTTCTCCAATGATGATTTCATGCTGGCTCTACGATAATCAAAGTCATTATACTAAAGGCTCTGTTTCAAAGCCTTTGAGTCTACAAAACCCCTCACATTTTGGAATTAAAACAGCCTTCACAAGGCCTCTAGGCCTGCCTCGGCCATCCTCCATAGGCTTGCTTTGATGACATTGACATTCTTCGTGTATTGAGATCCCTATCATCAGGGCGTTGGCACGAGCAAATCCTAAAGATGTTCCTATCACTCCCTACTCAAGGTTCTCGTTTATCTCCTATTATTACATAACTCTTTGAGATTGTGTCTCTTAACTCCTAAGTTGAGGATCACACATTCTCTAATGGCCTTCATACTTCCTTGGAACGTTACGCCATCACACGTGCCCAATGGTTATCATGCCTTTGCTCCAGCTTCTATTCTTAAAGCGGCCACTTAGACGAGTTATTTTGACCGACTGTTTGGTATGGGAGCATCACCAACAATCTTAGTTCTTGTGCGCTAAGAGGCCCACTACTAGAAGCTTTGTACACTATAATCCTATAGTTGCACTTCTTCCTACTACTCATTGATTGACTACCAAAGCTTGGCCTCAATTGGCTCTTTCTATAAAAGAATTTGAGCACTTTCACTACGAAGTCCTTTCTTTGCCTATCGACCTATATTACTCACTAGAGTCATGGCCACCACCTTCCAAGGAGGGCATGATCACTCGAGGGTGGTGTCTGTTATGATAATGGGGGCAGAACAACTGGATTGCCATGATTGCATGCATTAAGGGCCTGTGACACCAATCGCCTCTAGATTCCTAATATTAAGATTGTTTGCGCCAAATGTATTCTCCATCATAGCAAAGGCCAGAATTAACCTCAAGGTAATGACTATTTGCTTTCCTAGGCTTAGAGAGATGGTAGAATATTCCTTGATCAAGCCATCCATAACCTTATACTTTTTATCTCTACCCCCTTCCTCTTGCTCATTTGAAATCATTTTTATGAGGCATATATGTGTCAACACTTGGAGATTTGTTCAACGCTTAAGGACACAAATATTCATGTTGAATTATAGATTTATGAGTTCATTGTATTCCAAAAACAGTTTGTCATACCCTTTGTTTCACACTTGTTGGAATATCCGGAAAAGAGCAACAAATCTATCTCAAGATATTAACTAGTCAAGTCAAGACTTGATCCTATAAATCCAATAATTTTATCTCAAATTTCTTCATTTCTTCCATTGTGTACTACTTCTAATTACCAACACTTGTATCTATCGCTGAAAGGTATTATTATATATATTTGTTTAATTTGATTTAATTTTCTTTAATTGTTTGCTTAAGTATGTGAATATTTTGGTTTTTTTATGTTGGATTAACATATAGATGAGATTAGAAGTTGGGATATATAATAAATGACTTAGATTGATTATGATTAGGTTTTATTATAAGTACTCTCTTTGCATTGTTATTTGTGGTTTTGTAATGAATGAACTAGGATTTCTTCTTTAAGAAAAAGAAGAACAAGATGATGGATTCCCATCTCTTATTCTTGCAGTTGGTTCTTATCTCTTACTAAAGTTACTCTGGATCACATATCTTTGGCGAATTTCATTTTTATGTGCTTGAGTTACTCACTAGATTTGCAGTCCTCACCATAGCTGATTGTGTTGTGAATTCAGTACGCCCCTTATTTTGTCAATTTTCTCTATTCTAGTTATTTCCTAATTGCCAACCTTTCTAGTGTTTAAGCTTTCTTAAAATATGTTTTGAGTAGAGTTTTTATGGTTGTCATGGTGGTGTTGTATTGTATGATTTCTAAGGTTCCAATTGTATTATCTGGTTGTGTTTTTAATCAATGAAATTTTTACGTCTCAGTTTTGTCAGCATTGAATTGGCCTAACGATTGTTTGGGGTAACCATGGTTACTGCAAAATATGATTTTAGCTTGTTTATGGAATTCACCAGAGTTGATCATGTGGTTATAATCACCTTATGAAAGTTATTATTGAAAGTTATAATCACTCAAAGGTTAAGACCTACATGCATTGTCCATAAAAAAGTTTGTCAACATACTTAATTTGTGTTCTAAATGAATTTTTGCAATTTTCAATTTTAAAATGTGTAATAGGTTCTTACTTGTTTCCTTTCAATTATGAAAGATTATGTCCATATAAACCTTTTAGTACTCCCTAAGAGAGTTAGAGTCATGTTCAAGTATATATTATACATATGATAATGTACATGCGTGTGTGAGATGTGTTAACTATTAACTCCTAGCATTCATCTAATCATGTATATATATATATATATATATATATATATATATATATATATATATATATATAAAATTCACTAATCAATCACAAAAGCATAATTAAACAAGTGCTCAAAAAACAATACTAAACACAAGCATGTATAGTGGTTAGGTTTCCCTACTTTACTCCTAGCAAATGCACTTAACCTATGAGTGCACCGAATTTCACTATCGGAGGTTTTAAATCAGGTTCACCTCTAACCTTTACAACCCTATACAAAGACCTAACATACACTCCTGACGGAGGCTCCTGCAAGAGCCTTTAGTTAGGTTTCTATCACCTAACCAATAACCTTGGTCATAGTCCAATGACCTATGTTTACTCCCACCGGAAGCTCCCACGAAGATTAACACGTACATACCCATGTCTGGTGAATTCATTCCTATGTAAGATCTTAAGTCCTACACAAGAACGTATCGAGTTTGGGTTACAAATTCTTACCCTCAATTTTACACAAGGAAAGAAGTATGAACTTACTAATTGACACTTATGCGTCGAATTGAACCCCTTTAATGCACCATGCTTGAGTTACTTATTCAAATCTCTCTTGTGCTTGAATTAGCTCTATAATTGCTCCCTTGATCATTGATGTCGATGTGTTGTCAATAATTCAACTTCAAGACAAAAAACCTTACATGCGATGCTCTATTGAGGTAACCAAGGTGATGGGAGTTGGGTAGAATCTCCTACAATAAATGAAAAGTTGAACTCTTAGGGGATTCTCCTTAATTGATATATAGGTTTATAGACACTAGAATTTTTCAATAAAATTGGTGTCTAAACTCTAGAGAATGATTGAGATCATAATTTTTTGTATAGGAGCTTAGAATGCTCATAAGAGTGAAGAATTAATAAGAAGGGAGCATGAATCTCATTGGGATAGAGCCTAAAAGTTTTGTAGAGCTTGGAATACACCAGGGTCTATAAAATGTCAAAATCTATGAATTGCCCAAAGATTCGAATTTAATATATAACAAAAAAGCTCTAACGGATCTCTAACGGCTAGGCTCGATCGATCAAGCCTGGCGCTCGATCGATTGAGCTGGGCCGAAAATGGTCCGGTAAGCTCATTGGACTATTTTGGCCATGTTCGATCGATCGAGCTCGATCGCTCGAGAGGAATTGAAGATTCATCAATTGATCAAGCGCTTGAATTAAATGATTTTAAGCTAGATGCTTGCTGGACATTTTTTGCCATAGTCGGTCGATTGATTTGATCAATCAAGCTTTGTTCGAGCATACTAATGAGTCTATTGGTTTAGGCAATTTATTTTTCAGTAGCTTGAAACCTCTATAACCTATCTTATCATGTTTTAATAGGCTCCTAAGGCTAAGGGATAATCAAAACAAGGTTTACCTACCAAGTCATGATCATTTGGAGGTTTTGGGTTAAGTTAGGCTCATCAAGGCAACTTATTTATCTATTCTTTACTTCCTTAATACACCAGTCTTTAACATCTAAGGGCTCAGTCGACTCTTTAACACAGACACACATGATTGACAAACAAGGTGTATAAATAAATGTACTAATAATGTCACCCCCCAAACTCAAAAACCGGGCTCACAAAATTTTCGATTGCCGAATCCGGTGCTGACAGCCTCCGTAGTACCCCATTCTCGGCTCCCAGCGTGCATGCGCTAGATTCTGATCCTGCAATCCTACAAGGGAGATTTTCCAACATACATTTATTTTGTAAGAAGCATAACTACAAGTATACCCAAATCACAAGAACAACATCATCATCACATATCCACTAATATAAACATTTGAATACAGTGCTGAAAAGAAAATACATATATCAATAATCAAGGCTCCAGAAGATAACTGCACGCTTCATGCTCAACTCTACTGCAACGTAATGCCACCTACACGCATCTATCGTGCATAAGCTTATAGAAAGCTTAGAGGGTGGTTTAAGTGTGTGAGCAGTATATGCGTGCTCAGAATGTAATATCAGAGTAAACGGAAATATTGGTAAGTCCACGAACCATTCAATATCAGAGTAAAATAATCCATAAAAATATCATCAACCTCATCCAGGATATGCGATGAAAAGACATAGCAAGCCAATGTCATTTATTAATAAAGTAATATAAATCGGCTATATAATGCGGAAACATAATGAACCAGATATCAGATATCAAGGATGCAATACAATATGCAATTCGGAAGAGCTACGAATGTCATCAGTCTTATCTAGGTCATATAAATGCAGAAATATTGTTACGCCCCAAACCAGGAGATCGGACTCACAAGAATCCCGATCGCTGAATCCGGTGTCGACAGCCTCCATAGTACCCCATTCTCGGCTCCCAGCATCTATACGTCAGATTCCGATCCTGGGATCCTATAAGGAGGATTTTTCAACATACATTTTTCTTGTAAGAAGCATAACCACAAGTTTACCCAAATCACAAAGGCAACATCATCATCATATATCCATTAATATAATCATTTGAATACAATGTTGAAAGGGAAATACATATATAAAAAATCAAAGCTCCAGAGGTTCGCTGCATGCTCCAAGCTCAATGCTACTGCAACCTAACGCTACTTGCACGCATCTATCATGCATAAGCTTATAGAAAGCTTAGTAGGTAGTGAAAGTGTGTACACAAGGTAAGTGTCAAGTAAGCAATATCAAAGTAATCAGAGTAAGTGGAAATACTGACAAGTCTATAACCAATACAAATCAGCTATACAAATGAGGAGTCACAGAGAGCCAAATATCAGATGCCGAGGATACAATCAATATGTAAATCTTGCTGAGTCCGTCTAGGCCATATAAGTACAAAAACATAACATCCCAAAATGTCATATGCCTGCAGATGTAATGCAATATGCGATGCGAATGAAATGACCAAACTGGAGTGTAAAGTCGGGATGATAGTATGTAGTATCGCAGGCTACGGGGTCCACCACAAGAGACTTCTATCCAAACCAGTCCCATACCTAAATTTGGATAGTTAGACTCAATGTGGTAAACTCCTGATCTCAGGTTAGTCACGCGCCCCAACCGAAATCTTGGCCATTGCAAAGACACACGTAACAAATAGTTACACACCACTAGCCCGAGTGAATAGTGAATGAATGAATATGTAACTCCTACTCAATAAGTCCATATATTAGTACGGTTCCTCTCTGAAAAATCACTGGGGTCTAGTACACTCTACGCAGCCTGCCGCCCCTATTCGAGCACATAACTGGGTAAGTGGAAGAGACCTCACTATCCGCCACCAATATCGGGCTCGGCTTGTCGATAGCGGACCCATTTCTCAAGCTGGTCAAACTCAACCTAGACATTGCCCCCTCACTCAGGCGGGTAAGGTCACACCCCCTCCCAACCGACCATGACACAGTGAAAGATGCGGCTTATTGGTATACAGCCCTCATGTGCTCATATATATCCATTCGGTCTAGATGTTGGGGCATCCTCTGGTACCAAGAGGGTTTAAGAATTTTCACCCAGGTCCATCTATGGCAGCCCGATGCTAATAACATATTTTGGGTGTCCCATCTGGCCATCCCTGATATGCCTATGGAGGATACGGCCTTGATGTCGCTAGGGCGTACAGTAATCACAACACAATGCAAGATGCATGAGTCATACAATCCAGTCATGCATCAATCCTACGGATATCGTGCGCTCATGTGAGATAATCTTTGCCTATCAAGGAGTCTCATAACAACTTGCCCAATGACATGCAATGGTTAACCACATCTCATAACAAACATGCAGATGATGCGTATCGGCATGTATCATGATGCTATGTTGTCACATACTCATAATCAGTATCAATAACTGGCATCAACAATCAGCCTCGACAATGTGGACATTTAACCAACATTGCCCCGAAGGAATGACCCATATAAAGCCTAACATATAGTGGACCCATGGCCTCGCACAAGGGCCTAATATACAACACCATGGGCCTTACTCAAGAGCTTAATACACATTACAATGAGCCTCTCACATTGACCTAATATACAACACCATGGGGTCCATCACCTGGCCCTCAAATGCACCACAATGGGCCTCATCACATAGGCCTCATATACATCAAGTGAGCCGTATCATATGGGCCTCAACAATGGGCCTTGACAATGGGCCTTGATAATTGGAATCAGCTTCGAAAATCGGCCTCGACAATCGGAATCAGCCTCAACAATCAAAATCGGCCTCAACAATCGAAATCGGCCACAACAATCGGAATCAGCATCGACCACAACAATCGAAATCGGCCTCGACAATCGGAATCAGCCTCAATAATCGGCCTCCGTAATTGGAATCGGCCTTGATAATCGGAATTGGCCTCGACAATCGGAATTGGCCTCAACAATCATAATTGATAATCGGCCTCGACAATCGGAATCAGTCTCAATAATTGACCTTGGCAATCGGAATCGACCTCGACAATCAGAATCGGCCTTGACAATCAGAATCGGCCTCAACAATCGGCATCGATAATCGGAATCGGCCACTACAATTGGCCCTAACAATCGGAATCAGCCTCGATAGTCAGCATCGACAATCGGAATCGGCCTCGGCCTCGACAATCGGAATCAGAATCGGCCTCAACAATGGAATTAGCCTCGACTCGGAATCAGAATCGGCCTCGACTTAGAATCAGAATCGGCCTCAACAATCGGCCTCGATAATTAGAATCGGAATCGGCCTCAACAATCAGAATTGGAATCGGCCTCGACAATCGAAATCGGCCTCGATGCAAAGTAGGGTCCATAGATGAGTAGCCGATGATGGACCAAGCAATATCAATGGGGCCCAATCGTTTAGGTTAACCCACTAAAGAATGATGAGAATGGGCCTAACCAGGCCTAAGGGAAGGTCACAATGTGGACATTAAACCATCATTGTCCATCAATGTGGACATTCAAGCAACATTGCTCCCAAGAAGTGGCCTACATAGGGCCAAACATATAGTCGGCCTATGGCCTCACATATAATCACGACGGGCCTCATTTACATCACATCGGGCCTCGAATACACAACAGGTGGGCCTTGCACCTGGGCCTCAAATACATCATATGGGCCTCATCGCGCGGGCCTCAAATACACAACAGGTGGGCCTTGCACCTGGGCCTCAAATACATCATATGGGGCTCATCGCACGGGCCTCAAATACACAATAAGTGGGCCTTGCACCTGGGCCTCAAATACATTATATGGGCCTCATATACATCATAATGGGTCGCATATCTGTGCTGCATATACATCGTTATGGGCCTCATCATATGGGCCGAAAATATATCATAATGGGCCACGACATATGGGCCAGAAATACCTCTTAATGGGCCTTACCAAATGAGCCAGAAATACATCACAATAGGCCTTACCAAATGGGCCGGAAATACATCTCAATGGGCCTTACCAAATGGGCCAAAAATACATCACAATGGGCCTCATCAAATGGGCCGTAATTGCACAAGGTGGGCCTTAACGGATGGGCCACCAATACATCAAGGTAGGCCTCATGGATGGGCCATAGATACATCAAAGTGGGCCACATTTACGGACTGCACTAATGCGTCGCACCATCTACAAGTGGGCCGCATCGATGGGCCACAAAAACATTCAGGTGGGCCCCATGGATGGGCCACAAATTCATCAAGATAGGGCCCATCATATTCTCCATATAATTTGGTCATAAGGTCACAAAGACTTGCATTTTAGAGGGAAAACAAATTTCATATAGATTCGAAATTTCAGTAACCCTAAAAAAGGGTTTCAATGATAGGTGTTCAATCTCCACTGTTTTTCTGCAGTGGTCCACCTGATAGATCTGCCTCATTTTTAGTCTCAGGCCTTGAGACGAGCTTGCCAATTGGATGGACGGTTTGGATGTAATACATACATCAAGGTGGGCCCAGTAAATGGGCCCAGCAAATGGATGTCGTGAAGGTAAAATACATACATCACTGGTGGGTACCCACCGTCTAGACTTATTGGACGGCTGGGATATACCACAAATCATTAAGGTGGGCTCCATGGATGCTGACGTCACAGCAGTTGTAACTGCTGGTCCCAGCAGATGGACGGGGTGGTTGAAACAGATGAACTGCGTGGGTATAAAATACATACACTGAGTGGGGTCCCACCGTCCAGAGTGATGGACGGTAGATGGCGTGAATATAGACAACATGGCCCCACCTCCACATGCGCTGCATGTGTGGAGCGGGTCCCACCATCAGCAAAAATGGCTGGATGGTATGGTCGAAACAAACACATCATGGCATTGGGGTCCCCATGTCCCAATCCAGTGGACGATGAGGATATAAAATAAATACATCAAGGTGGGTCCACCCCACACGTGCCACACGTATGGGTGGGCCCTCATCTCCAAACGGATGGACAGTATAGATATAATACATACCTCATGTACAGACCCACATGGATGGGGTCCACCGTCAGATTGACGGTGTGGATATACTTCACATGCATCGTAGTGGCTGGTGGGAGATACTCTAGCCAAGCCACTTCCATATCAGGTGGGTCCCACGTGTGGCCCACCCCATATAATATAACACATATTATTATAATATTATCATCATTATTATTTATTTTATTATTTACTTTTTTTTGTTAGCTGTTTAGTACACCCCACTGGCAGTTCACACTTCAACGTTAGCCACATCCAGCATCCTTGGATGCTAGACGAACGGTGTGGACGGCTGGTGGGTCCTACCGTCCTGCTATGTGGATGGTGTGGATATACCACATCATCACGGTGGGTCCACGTCAATGTGGCCCACCCGTTTGGGATCAAGCTCATATTTATGTTTTCCCATATCTGGACGATGTAGATCCATCACGTCCATCAGGTGGGTCTCACACACTCCAAATTGCTGGATGGTGTGGGTGCAATATATCATCAAGGTGGGCCATCAAAACAGGGAGAAGAGAGAGGGAAAAGAGAGAGAAAAAGATGACGGATGGAGGAGGGACCCCGCCACTATGGGCCCCTCTAGATGATACAAAACGTACATCAAATGGGTCCCACCACAAGTGGGCCCTCAGATCATCAAATCTAAGCAAAAGAAATATTTCTAATCCTAGAAAACACCTACCTTTAATCTCCTCTTCCTTCTTCCGCCAATGCGATCTAAAGCTCCAAGGGGTGTGATTCAACGGTCGAGATGGACTTTGGATGGTGGAGATGGGAGGTAGGAAGGTGGGCCACACTAGCTCTCTCATGGGAAGCTTGGACGTCCACCTCTTATGGGGTTGCTTGAAAAATGGAGAGAGAGAATGAGAGAGAGAGAGAGAGAGAGAGAGAGAGAGAGAGAGAGAGAGAGATATGATGGGAGAGAGGGATTGTGAGTGATGGATGGGTGTACTTTGTTGTAAGAAAAAGTTGACTTTGGGGAGGGTGGTTGTACTTAGGGATAGGTGTGAGTGATGGGAGTGATGTGTACTTGATTGATGTGATTGATGTGATGTTTTCTAGGGATTGCAACGTGCGGCATTTTTTCTCAAACTGAACGTGGGCCCACATCTCCTAGTTTTGGTATCTCCTGGGTGCGCGAGGCGCAGCGTCAGAACCGCAGTGACGGCGCGGTCGTAAGGATACAAGTTTCGAGTCGAGCCGACTTTGATATGCAGGACGCGACTCAGGATCGTGCACAAACGCCGATAACAGATCGCAGGTCGTCGAAATTCGACCGGGAGGACCGCGAAAGCCTACGGAATGGTACGGGCTAGGATACGGGCCTCATAAATAATCTCTCTCTTTGTCAATTACATAACAAAAATCCAAGATAGAGAATGTCATGGTCCATACCAAAACAACATAAAATGTTATATGTCAAATATAAATGATTTACAACTCGAATACACTAAGACATGTAAACTTACACTGCTCCCTTATAATTGCTCCCTCCATCTTTATCAACTTCTACAACAACAAACCAATCCTGCAAAACAGAATTAAACTTGTTTTGATGGGACTTGATCTTTCTCTCCCTTTTGTCAGTATTTGATAAAGAGTTAGTTCCATGAATATATCAAAAAAAAATCATAAAATGGAAATAAACTCCATACGTTATACATGTTATTATAAGCACATACTAACAAAGGAATATGATGCATATAAATATTAAAATATGGAGCATGCTTATTATGGTCATTCAAAGGATATACCAATTAAATAGGAATGACTAATGACAATCTAAGCTAAAAATATATGATACCAAAATTCAACAAGTTTAAAGCTTAAACTATCAAAATAAATGAAGCTATAATTATCGAATGTACTAATTAAGCGCAAGACGAGGCTAAAATCCTCATATTTTCCTATAGTGCTCACACAAATGAGGCTTAATCCCCTAATTTAACAATTTAGCCCAAAGGGACCTCATAAGGTTACCTATTTGAGGTGTTATGGTCTCCCAAAGATCTAGGGATGGCCATCGTGGTGAAGGTTGTTAGAACACATAAGTGGCTAAGGTCTTTAACACTAGAGGAGTCTTCTAAATCATATTCAGACTCCTCCGTATCATCCTATGTTGCCATCATAGCCTTGCTTTTGGATCTTACTCTGTTAGGGCAATCAGTGGCAATATGTCTATATCCCTTACACTTGTAATATTGGACTTGCTTAGATTGTTTAATATATTTACCTTTCCAATTCTCAATCATTTTATCCCTCTTGTCACAACTCTTCCATTTATTCAATTTTAGAAATTTCTTGAATTTTCTTTCAAAATCCTCATCCCCATCCTTATCATCACTACCACTATCAGATTTAACAATCTTAAGCCTATATGAATACCTATGAGATATTTTAAGGACGGCTACTTTCTCTACTCTAAAGAGGGCCTTAAAATTTAGTTCATATGTTTGTAGGGAACCTAAGAGTTCTTCTACATTCATCTCATCTATATTCATACACTTTTTTATCGAGGTTATCTTAGGGGTGAACATATCTGGAAGGAATTTAAGTATTTTTTTTTACATATACTATAATCCAAAATCCCCTCTCCTAAACCCAAAATGGAGTTCCATATATCATTAAGTTTAGAATAAAACTCTATGAAAGTTTCAGACTCTTCCATTCTAATGTTTTCGAATTAGATAATTAAGAGTTGAAGCTTCAATATTTTTACTGTGATAGTTTTCTCGTGAGAGACTTCTAATATGTCTAACATTTCCTTGTCAATTTCACATGTGTAAATACGTTTAAATTTATAAGAAAAAACTACATAGTAAATAGCATTGAGATCTTTGGCATCATAAGTATACAACATTCTCTCATTGGCACTCCATTTAGTTTTATCTTTGGGCGTACTAATGGTTCTACCATCAACCACGACTTGTTCTGTGACATAGTCCATCTTTGTTCGACAATTGCTTAAACCATAGGGTTAAGAGATCTTAGAAAGACCCTCATCTTAGCCTTCTAATAAACATAATCAGACATGTCAAAATATGACGGTTGTGTGACGACACACCCCTCTTAAGTAGACATCGATCATTTTTAACCTCATTGGATCAACCTAAGGTGGTAAACCCTTCAAGAGCTCCCCATTCTGATATTAATTGAAATTGCACACAGTGAAGGATACTACGGCTATACGCAGAAGCTTGGTGGAGCTAATGAATTAATGGCTGTCCTAGAGGAGGGGTGATTAGGACAAAATAAAATTAATAACAATTAACACGTAATTTCTTACTTTAACTACTATAACATTCTAAACTAAGTAAAATAATTTAACATTGAGGCTTCCAAGCCAATTGTTATGGGTAAAAATGGAGTAAAGAGAAGACGTCAGCTCGGACATCTCTGCGGGACATGGGGTCGGCCAGCTCCAGTCATGACCTATGAGCTCCTCAATGGCCAATAAAGAGAGGTCGGTTACCTACTACATATGGAGGCAGGTCAGTAGGTCAGCCATTTACCCAATGATAAGAGGAGGCTCGAAGCTCATTCAAATATCCAAGTCGGCCATCTACCTAATAATAAGGAGAGACTCAAAGCTCATCCGAGTATCCAGGTCGGCCAAGACTACCTCGGACTCTTGAGTTCGACCCCCCACAACATATGTCATCCGAATTCTACTAAGGAAATGATCTTGACTTCACTGCCCTAACACGAAGTATGAGGGCAGGTTGGTAAGTCGGCAACATATACAACATTGAGGGAAGGGTCAGGGCTCGCTAGAGAATCCAGGTCAGCATACTACCACCAGGTCAGGTCGGCCAAGACCACATCGGTCTCTTACTGCTCCGAATAATCAGATCTTATCTAAGAGAGATCCACTCGAGATCTTCTTCAAAGATCTCGGAGGATATCAATAACATGCTCGGGATCCTGAGATCTGTGCCAAGGATCTCGAGAGATTCCCCCACGCGTTTGGGATCCAAATCCCTTTATAGAATGTCCCTATTAAATAAGGAGATCTCCTCTATGTCACCGCCTCTCCTCAACTATAAATAAGAGCATTTCTAATGGTGAAAAGTACGCAGAATCTCTCACCCAAAATCCCTCGATACTATTAGACCCACATTCCTAGCCTGACTTTGGCATTAGAGGGTCCCCTGGTGTCACGCTCCAAATCCAATTTTCGACGCTCATTCACTATAAATTGAATCTGGTGCCAACAGCCTTCATGGCACCCCAATTTCGATTCCTAGCTTACGCTAAGTTCTGAAATCGGAATCCCACAAGGAGAATTTTTAAGGTGATTTTTTTAGGAGAAGCATAACCATGAATGTACCATAAGCCAAACACCATCACATATATCCATTATAAAAAGATTTGAGTACAATACTGGAAAGGGAAATACAATACATATATAAAAACTCCAAAAGGTTAGGCATGTGCTCCTGCCTTATTATTGCTGTTGTCTAGCATACACGTAAACAACATGCGTAAACTTGCTATGAAGCTTAGAGAGTGAGTGTATGCACGCACAATAGATATGACAAGTATAACGATATCAGAGTATACGGAAATGATGGAAAGCTATGCTGCCAAGTCATGAATGTTAACGGTCATACCAAGGTTATACAAGGTAAAAGGCCTATCGAGCCAATTATCACATACAAATATACAATATGAAAATGCATGATAAAGGAACGAGTCATAGTGCGTAGTGTCGTATGCTGGTAGGGGCCTCGCACCCAAGATTGCAACACATATTAGTCTTATAGCAAACATGTAATGTAATTCCAAAACGATAGACTCCTGATTTCGAATAGTCTCATACCTATTGGGGATCGGGCCCACAAGTGTATAGCACTGAATTATATTTATGCATCTACAATCTCGAGTGCTACATGAATGTATGGTTTCCATCTATCACCTACCAATCCTGATTTCTAGTCCACATCTCATAACAGTTCACAATTAGATCATCACCGGGGTCTAGTACACTTCCGACACTGGTTGCTGCCAATCGTGCACGAGACCAAGCGAATACAAGAGACTTTACTATCTGCCTCATTAGTGGTATACGAAAATACACCCGACTCGCCAATAGCGAACCTATTTCACGAGCTAGTCAAACTCAACCTAGCATGTAACCCTCTTCACCCGAGCGGGTAAGGTCGAACCTCCTTCCAATCGACCTTGACACAATAGGAGACGTGGCCTACCAGCATCCAGCCCTCATGTGCTCATGAATCCACTCAGTCTAGATATTAGAGCATCTTATTGGTACCACAAGGTTTAGGGACTTTTACCCAGGGACGCCTGTGACGCCCTGTAACCTCAATATTTTTTGGTGTCCATACTCATATATGCCAGCCATATCCCAACTGCGGAACTACATCCCTGCTGTCACTAGGGAGTATATATAATGTGTCATACATAATGCGGCATGCATGAATCACACTTTCAAGTCATGCATCAAGTCAAACGACGATCATGCGGGCGACCCTGTCTCATATAGGTCCCCTAAGTATATTAATTTGAAAGGCGTATGCTATGATCAATCGGAATCCATAACAGGCATACAGATGATGTGTGTAGCAAATGAATGAGTATAATATGCCTTATACTAAGCATAATATTAGTGTCAACTTTATCAAGGCCAGGTATATTAACATTTTACCAAAATTTGGTACACACATATGCCTGTGATAAGCAACATTAAATAGCTTAAGATAAAGAGCGTGGACTCGAATGGCGGTCCTAGTAGAAATTTAAATATTCATATGGCATGGCCCACTTAATACGTGCATTGCACCGTACTTGGGTCTGTGTATATAAAGTGAGCTAGTAAAACAGATGTACGGTCTAGATAAAACATATACATTACGGTTGATTACAGTGACCAATGGTTGTGTTTTAAATCAAGCTAACATTTGTGATTTTCTTTTATACCGATCTCTTTAACCTTATCAATGGTTTGGTTGCAAAGCAAATTACAAGGTAACCCCAAAAAACTTCCAACTATGGCCAATCATTCACCGTTGCTTCTCTGAGTGGGTTTTACTAGAGCCTTAGATTTGCCCTGAATGGGTTTTGCTAGAGCCTTAGATCTGCCCTAGATTCGGGGTTTGGTCATGCCCATACCTGGGTGACCTTGTCACCAAGTTAGATGATAATCAATCATCATGGTAGAGCCCTGGGAAAATTTCAATGGTGGACATCATTGTCCCTTTAGTTTTATGTGATGTGGTCCACCAGAGATTTGGTTCTATTCCAATTTTGGGCTCCAATCTTACAATGATAGGGCAAAAGGGATGGACGGTGTGGATATTACACATGTTGCGTGAGTTCCACAGTTAACCAATGTACACTAGAAACACATACAGTGGTTGAGATGAGCTAATATACGTGATTTCCACTCATACAAGTCGGTGTCACTTGCCGAGCAGGTTAGATGTCAAACCACACTATAGGCCTTGAGAATATTCAACGTAACCATTTAATTACCACTGATCCAAGGTGGGGCTCATAGGAGTTCGGGATCAAAGATGATATTTATGTATTCCTTTCATCCACTGGTTGCATGTGCCTTCACACGTATGGGTTAGGCGAACAAGGTGGCCCTTAGGAAGGTTTCAACGTTGGACTTTCAGTATCTTACCGTTCATGCTAGTGTGACCTATTAGGGATCTTGAGCCCAATGCTTAAAACGGCTGGTCCAATAATAAATGAACGGCTTGGGTAGAGCATATATATCATGGTGGGGCCCACACCGGGTCCCACATCCTATTTGTATAGTTAAGGGATTGGACATCCCTTTCTGGACGCTGACATCCAGAGAGGACGTTCGTTTTAAGGGTGGACAACTGTCCATTAGGCTTTTGGTGTGGCTTTAACACCCTGTACTTTCCAGTACTCGAGTGTTACCCTGTAACCAAATTTGGTATAAATACAAACTTAGGTTAAGCAAATGTTCACGTTCATTCTAGTCTAAATTCGACCATTGAAAGAAATCCTTATTCTTAAATCAAGCGATCCTACCGTTGAATTAAATGAATCAACCGGATGTCAAAAATTAGGAATTAGACATTCACTTGGAGTGGGCCACTTTAATGTAAAGTAACCCCAATATTAGGGTTTGTAGCTAAATGACTCATAGTGAGTAGTCCCACGTCTTAAATATAAGTACAATAAAAAGATAAATAAATAACAATGTATAGGTAATAATAATAATAATTAAATATTTAATAATATAAAGTCATGAGATGGATAGTCCTAATAATCTACAGAGTGAGACCCACAACATGATAAAAGAAAACATGCATATGTAAAGTAAAAAATAATAATAATAAAGAGAAATAAACAATAATAATAATAAATAGTTTATAATAAAGTAATAATAATAAAATTAATATTAATATTAGTATTTGGCTAATAATCTATTATGAAAGTCTTGCAAATGACCCATTAAGATCTTTTGACTGTTGATGATCGGGTTGAAATTGGTCCGACCATTGAATTAACGTAATCGACACTTAAAGAATGTAAATCAAGTAATATGGCCCACCAAGGCCTTGGACTTATCCCCATCTTTGGTTAAGGGCCTTGAGTGGGCCCTCCAAGTGGAATGGATGGAGAAGATTTCACTGATCTTCAAAGTGGACTACAATTCTTAGTCAAACGAGTTTCACCCATTAGTTAGCTGAAAAAGGAGAGATTTCTCCTTTCTTTTTCTTTTTTACGCCTGCAGGCTTTTGAACGAATCATGCTCGTTGTGATGAAATGTGGCCCACCACATGTGATCGGAAGGAAGATTAGAACCGTTCATCAGGAGTGGACCTCAGTTTCAACCCAAACCTAATAGATTTACCATGCTGGTACATGCACACGACATCGATCGTAAGGGGCTAGCGTGCAACAGAATTATGTTTCCAGCCCCTTCAAAACCAACCCATTGTCATTAATGTGGGCCACCTTGATCTAATCCAAACCGTTCATATGATCCAGGAGGTGGGGCTGACCAAATCCACACTGCCCGTACACACTCATGCACATGTGCATGCACTCAAACCCGAGCCCAAATAGACCCGCGTGTGACATTTTTGAAAACAAAAACTGCCCCATTTTACAACTGGAAAGATTTTTTCCTCCCCACGATTCGCGTGAACTAACAAAGGCTGATCTAGACTATCCCAAATGAAGTAATCTCAACCATCCATTTCTGTTCACGTGGATTAGGGTTTTCTGTGGGAAATCGACGCCAAAACCACCATTGTATTAGTTGTTTCAAGAAAATCGGACACCGGGATCAAATCCTAGCCTTTCATTCTCATTTAATGGACGTAAGAGCATTGGAGTTGCTATAAAGGAGGGAGGAATCAGACCGTAGTTAGGTTTTCTCTTCTGGTTGCGGCTGCCCAAGAAAAATCCACTATTTCCTTCCAAGCTCGAACTCACAGCCCAAACCTTTCCCAAGCTTTGAAAAAGCTTATCCACAAGCTTCGTATAGTCCATTTGGACCATCTAGAAGAAAGAAAATGAAGGAAGAGGCACTGGTAGAGAAAACGCCATTAATGGCAGCCTTCTTCTTCCCCGTTCGAGCCGCACCAGTTGCCTCGAGTTGGGGCAAGTTCTGATCAGTTTGGAGGCCCTGCTGGCCATGGTCGAAGGAGAGAGGGAGAGAAGTAAGAAGGAAGGAAAGAAGGAGAAGAAACTCCGAGAGAAGGCAAGAGAGCCGGATGGTGGTGCTGCACCACGTTAAGCCGAGTCGTGGACGTGACTCAGGCCAAGAACGAACTGGTTTTGGCCGGGCCTGACGTCCATTGCTGGACGTTTCTGCTGGAATAGAAGAAGGAGAAGGGAGAATGGGAGAAAGAGAGATTGAGAGAGATCGAGAGAAAAAGAAGAAAGCAAGTAGAGAGGGGTGGAGGATGAGTTGTTGTCCATTATTGTCATGCCACACTCAGACTCGGTCCGAGTTCAGGTCGAGTTGGGCCTGTTCTAGTCAGGGGGGAGAGAGAGAGAGAGAGAGAGAGAGAGAGAGAGAGTAGCCAATGCGCCCCTTCGTTTTCCGCTGACTTACTGTGTCGTCCATCACTATGGGTCCAGCAGCTTGCTAGTCGTGATTTGGGCTGCTGTGCTTGGAAGGGAAAGGGAAGGAAGGAAGAAAAATAAATAAAGGATAGAAGAAGAAGATGAAAGAGCGTTGATGGCTGTGGTGGTGAGCGGAGTCAACTCGGATGGCGAGCTGAGTTGAACGTCGTGGGCCCTGTTTAGGTCTATGATTGAGTCGCTCTTGTTCAGCGACCTTGTTGAAATAAGCAAGAAAGAGAAGACAAGTAACAGGAAGAAAGAGAGAGAAGGAAGAAATAAAAGTAAGGAGGGTGAGTTGTTATGTGTTATGTGCCGCATCAACTCAACTACACTAAGTTGCGGGTTGGGTTTGGTGAGTTTGCGTATCCTGGCTGAGTTTGGGCCTTATTTGGCATTTAAAGGAAAGAAAGGAAGGTAGAAGAAATAGAGGAAGGGAGGGAGTCACCGAGTCGACTCGGTTGAATTGGATCATTGATCCCATCCATCCTCCTGAGTCAACTTGCTCCACACTGAGTTGGACTGCATCAAACTTCCGCTGAGGTATAACTGTCTACCCTCTTGTATGAGAATTTAGATTTGATTGTTAAATTAGAGGTTATAATTATGAAGCTTGTATTTATCAAAGCCCTAATCTTAGGTTGGATTGTAGGTCAAAATCCACTAGATAACATACGTTAATCATAACCGTAGATAGTTTGTAACACTTTGATCTAACTGTACAACTTACACTTCATGGTAGGATTCGAGTCTAAAGGCGTGCACACCTCCTAAGGACACTAATAGGCGATTAGATTAATAAGGTGATGATTTCTTCCCCTTGAGCTTTCCATTTTTCCATTACCTTAAGTGATAGTTTATGGTTTAATTTTGGTTGATAATTGATATCTTTATCTCATAATTATTTGTACCAGTTGTTGGAATTGAATTCTAGATTATATGCTCAATATTTATCCTGCACGAACATCTATATGCTGCACTATATATTTTCTCATGCTTGTGGATTGCTTGTGAAACTTGAATTGGTACATCGTAGGGACACCCCACTTATAGATGTACATTTAGACTTGGGATGTAACTTGATTGATCGTGAAATTAATGGACCTTCGACTTAGTGGTTACTTAAATGATAGGTTAAATGGAATATTGATGTGGGCCTACCATCTATGGGTTGTTGTATCTAAGTGGTTTTTGAGGATGGTCTTTTATTGCATAGTTTTGATATTTGCCCTATGTGACTTAGTTTTAGTATTTGCCCTATGAGGGTTCGATGTATTATTTTTATGCAATCATGTGATGGTAAGTCTCATATATTGAATATTAATTGGTCACTAGTCGATGGGCTTCCATTAAACATCCTAAGGTAGAGGTCTCATGAGCCGGGGATAGTGGTATGCAACTTATGCCCGAACTGTCGACCTACATTGGGTGATGAGCCCCTCGTAGCAACCTTTGAGCTTTCTTAAACTAGCTGGTTGTAAATGGAATAATAATGGTTGGACTAATCATGCATTCATAGCATAGGGGCGATGACTAGTGGTTAATTTTGGATGTTGTAGAACGTAACTTTAGGTTTTAGTTGTGGTATCATTTCGCTAGCTCTCAGACCACTGTCTATCGGCCCACTTTTGGTGAGGTTGGCACTATGCATGTATGATATACTTTCACTGGTGACCGGCCACATGCATGGGTTTCGTCCAAAAGCCAATTGGATGAGCATCCCCAGTTGATGTGCACTCATGCATCCATGCATTCAATAAGACTGCATCATGTATTGTTTTGAATGTCTTTTTGCTTGCAACTATACTTAACTAATGCGGTGGTATGTAATCTTGAGGAAAATTCACACTGAGCTAGCCACTCATTCATCGAATATATAACCGTACAGGTATTGCAAGTGGCCTAGATGATATTCGTGTTCATATTGATGATGAGCAATGTACAATTGTCAAGGATGCATGATTGTATTTGCCAAGAGTTACTACGTGATTTTATAGCTCAAGATTAGTTATAATTTACTTTGTTTCACATGCAATACTGTTTCATTTTGTAATTATAAGTATTGATACATCGGTTTGTATAAGTCATTTGGGCAACTGCTCGTGTATTCTGTATGTAAATGTAAATTTTCCTTTATGTTTGACTTGCTCATCTTCTGCTAAACTACTAACTAAGAGAAAAGAAAAGAAAAATATACGTGAAATTTGGCTCTCTAAAGGTTAACACTCGGGTTTTTGGGAAATAAGTCATATAATCGGGTTCCAAATACACGGGGTGTTACAGTGGCCCACCTGAGATTTGGGTCTGCCTCATCTTGAAGCTCACACCCTAAAATAATATGGAGAAATAGATGGGTGGTGAGGATTAAATGCATATATCGAGGTGGGAACCACACGTGTGAACGGTGTCATAACTGTCACCAATTTTTTTAATAGCGTGGTCCACCCGCGATCTGGTCTGCCTCAGAGTTTGGCTCCTAAACTTAGAGTTATATGGTAAAAAGTACGGATGCTATGACCAAATGTATATATCCAGACAGGTCCTACGAGTGGACCATCTATTGTTTGGGATGTTACTTTCAAGCCTAAGTCATCTCATGAAAATGGCATGCGGCAATAAATGCCACAGTAGTTAGTTTTCAATGGTCTAGATCCTTATCCTAACTAATTCCTATGGTGTGGCCCATCTGAGATCAGGGTTAGGCCTATTATTGGAAGCAAGGCCTAAAATGGTCAAGCAAAACTAATAGATGGTTTGGATGCCACACATACAACAAGTGGGTCTTATGAGTGGGGTCACCTCTTTGGTTTTGTGTTTTCACAGCGCACAGAAACCTACTAGCAAGGAAATAAATGCGATGGTACATCTTTAGGAAGGTTTCAACGATGAGTGTCACCCTCACCACAATTTCCTACGGTATGGCCCACTTGAGGTCTGAATCTACCCAATATTTAGTTTTCAACCATAAAATGATCTAGCAAAGAAGATGGGTGATTTGGATTAACCACATGCTTCAAGGTGTGGCTACGAGTGAAAAACTTCACTCACCGATGGAGTACGTGGACACCTTTTGCATGTCTTTGACAATGACTATCCTATTTTATTTTATTTTATTTAGATAAATACATAAGTAGGGTCCAGGTAAGTGATCAAGTCTATCTATAAGGTTGGCCAGCTCATGGTCAACCTACTGAGCTTTGCATATCCATTAAAACCCAAGAACATATAAATAGAGAGGGAAAAGAAAACATGGAATTCCAGCCATTAAATGAACTTCCACCACTATGGAACCCATATATACGAATAATATGCACATTTAGGTGAACCATACATTGGCCACGCTGGGTAACATGGACAAATGTCTCCCACCTTCTGGCAAAATGAAAAAATAACTTGAATATCAACATATACATCAAGATGGAGTCCATTTGATGGGCCCGACATTAAGACAATGGGTAAACGACCCATGCACTCACCTAAACGGTTGATTTGGACACCGGATGTATGTGAACGGTTGAGATTGCCTTTCCTTCTTCCTAATCTCCTTTAATCTCTCGTTTAATTACATATTTTCTTTCTTCATATCATTTCTTTTTTTCTTTCTATTTCTTTCATGCAGTCGTTGAGATGGACGGGAGATGGTTTTATACATGAGGACGACATGGTCATCGTTGAATATACAGGCGAGGAGACGTGGGATAGGCATGGCGTGGTATGGGTGAGGTGTAAATGCGTTAGATATATATTCTTTTTAATTGAAAGCGACGCTTTACTATTTTAGATATTTTTAAAGTGGGCCCTACATCATGTGTGCACACATGTATGATGCATGCCATCCGTTGATTCTAATGGGGTATGCATCTTTTGATCTGGCTGTCGAAATGGAGCGTGCCGTGTGGCGTTGGAATTACAACATTCGCGTGATCGCTAAGGTATAGATCTTGGGTTATTACGGCACTAAAATATGACAACCGATTGGAACTCATCAATCCAATCCATTCTAAATAGGCCGACACCAAAAATCAAGCTTATGGAAGGTTAATCAGGATATGGATCTCACACCTGCTCTAGCCAGGGTCTCCATTGTCTTCTTCCTGTGCATGTAATCGAAGATGTAAAAAGGGTGAACTAGATTTTTGCATCAACAGTTTGGCACAATCTATGGGAATGACATCAAAGTTGTTCTTGCTTTACCAAAAAACTATAATGGCGAAAGGAAAGAAGAAAGCTTTAGTTGCCATTGCTGTAGCCATCCCATCTCTTTCTGAATAATCTGTTACAGTTATCCCAGCTCTTCCTGAATCATCTGCTGTAGGCATCCCAACTCTTCCTGAATCATCTGTTGCAGTCGTCCTAGCTCTTCCTGAATCATCTGCTGCAGCCATCCTAACTATTCTTAGATCATCTACTGCAGCCACCCCAGCTCTTCCCAAATCATTAGCCGAGCAGGGTGCTCAACCTTACCAACAACGGGCTGACTCTACTCCTGCAACGCCTGCTCCTCGATCCCACACTCGGGGTGGTCGATTAGTCTCTTTAGAGAACCGAGTCAAAGCCCTGAATAAAAACATGGATTGACTCATGCAACTCCTGGAGAGACAGAATCCACCCCTCGGTTACGATGTAGAGGAGGGTGCTACCACTACACCACCTCAAGCATTGGTCAACTTGCAAAGAAACAAGCAACCTCTTGAGCTATCAGCCCAGGCTCTTTCCTACACTTCAAGAGCATCCACGTTTGCAGACTCTGACCTGTGCCCCGTGTTAGAGAGGAAGAGCTGTGGAAAAACCCCTGAAGCAGTGACCGAGAACGAGCACCCTTAGGAGGCAGAACTCAAAAAAAATGGAGGGCAGATCAGCGACATCAGACAAGCCTACCGTGCCCAAGTGCTGACATTAGTAGAGGCCATGTTAGGAGAAACTGAACCACCATTCACCAACGACATTATTGCATCTCTGCTTCCGCCCAGGTTTCGCATGCCGCAAATGACCCCCTACTTTGGAACAGCCAATCCGGTCCAGCACATAGAGTTCTTCAAAGCCTGAATGGAGCTTCATGGAGCCTCGGGCCCCGTAATATGTCGAGCATTCTCCTTGACCTTATCAGGAGCTGCTCGATAATGGTTAAGGCAGCTGAAGCCAAGGTCCATCAGTTCCTTCTCGCAGTTTAGCAAAGCCTTCCTCACACAGTTCATCAGTGGATGAGACAGAAGAAAGTCATTATCTCATCTTCCCACGATCAAGCAGAGGGAAGACGAGCTATTAAGAGACTACACCATCCATTTTAATGCTGAAGGTGTCCAGGTCAACGACTATTCTAACCAGATAGCTCTGACTGTCACTGTGGCCAGCCTCAAACAAGAAAAGTTTCCCTTCTCTATTAGTAAGAACCCCCCAACTACCCTCGCCAACCTACTTAACTGAGCTCAAAAATATTCTAATGCCAAGGAGATCTTTAGTTTACGAAGAGTTGCTTGAAGAGTAAATAACTCGACTGAGGATATGAAGCGAAGGGAAAAAGGGGGAGCATTCTACCATTAACACCAAAAGAAAGAAAGAGGACGATCAAGACCAAGGCCAACATACCAACCAACATCTAGAAAGTCACTTCCATTGGTACACTCCCTTGAACACCGAACTGGAGTAGTTAATGAAAGAAGCCGAGCTGAGAAAAAAAACCTAACGACCGAGCTGAGCAAGGAAACTTGATGACCGAGCTGAACCAATCAACCGAGCTTGGTAATAAGACTTGTCGGCCAACCCTGACTTAATCGACAAAGAGCGTCCTCCTTTTATAGAAGGGAAAAAATCGCTCATGATTCTACTTTGTGTTTTCTACTGTTTGAAGATTTCTACAATAAAAGAACTTCTCCCAGTTAGGAGAAGGAATTTTCTTTTAAATGTACTGACAATCCGAGCTATTGGGACTTCCCTCAATTGAAGGGAAGAAAGTCCCTCTTACTAAAACTACACGACCGACTATAAGGACTTTCTTAGTACAAGAGAAAAATAACCCTCAACCAGTCATCCAACCCTTAAAGAAGAGGTCAGAACACTAATTGGTAACGCCACTCAGATTGCACGATCTATATTGAGGATCTCTTAATGCAAGAGAAAATAATCCTCTTAAGTAAATTGCTCGACCCCTCATGAAGGGGTTATTGTAGCTAACCCATCTGTTCGACAAAAGTAGAATTCCCCTAATAAAAGGAAGAGCTCAAGAGCTCACCCCAATGCTCCTACTCGGCTAAAATGTCCAACCACACAAAAACCAACTTACTTCCTAAGCCTGCGGACATCTCTGTGGGACACGAGGTCGGCTAACGCCAGTCATGACCAATGAACTCCTCAATGGCCAAGGAAGAGAGGTCGATCACCTACTACATATGAAGGCAGGTTGGCAGATTGGTCATCTACCCAATGATAAGGGGAGGCTCAAAGCCCATCCGAGTATTTAGGTCAGTTAAGACCACGTCGGACTCTTGAGGCAGGTCGGCCATCTACCCAATGATAAGGGGAGACTCGAAGCTCATCCGAGTATTTAGGTCGACCAAGACCACTTCGGACTCTTGAGCTCGACCCCCATAACATATGTTATCCGAATTCTAATAAGGAAAGGAGCTCAGCCTCACTACCCTAACACGAAGTATGAGGGCATGTCGGCAACATACACGACATTGAGAGAAGGGTCAGGGCTCACCAGAGAATCCAGGTCAGCATACTACCCCCAAGTCAGGTTGGCCAAGACCACCTCAGCCTCCTACTGCACATTTCTGCTGATTCTGAATAATCAAATCTTATCTAAAAGAGATCTGTCTGAGATCTTCTCCAAAGATCTCAGAGGATATCTACGACATGCTCCGGATCCTGAGATCTTCGCCAAGGATTTCGGGAGATTTCCCTATGCGTTTGGATCCGAATCCCTTTACAGTATGTCCTTACTAAATAGGGAGATCTCCTTTATGTCATCACCTCTTCTTAACTATAAATATGAGCATCTCTAATGGTGAAAGGTATGCAGAATATTTCTCTTAAAACCCCTTGATACTACCAGACCTAGATTCCTAGCCTGACTTTAACATCGGAGGGTCCACTGCTCTTGCTAGGGTCTTCTTTGTCTTCTTCCTGTGTATGTACTCGAAGGTTTAAAAAGGGTGGACCAGATGTTTACATCAACAATTTGTCGCCGTCTATAGGAACGACAACAAAGCACTTCCTGCTTTACCAAAAAACTATAATGGCGAAAGGAAAGGAGAAAGCTCAAGTTGCCAATGTTGCAACCATCCTAGCTCTTCCTGAATCATCTGCTGCAGGCATCCCAGCTCTTCTTGAATCATCTGCTGCAGGCATCCCTGTTCTTCCTAAATCACCTGCTGTAATCATCCCAACTCTTCTTGAATCATCTGTTGCAGCCATCCCAGCTCTTCCTAGATCATCTGCTACAGCCACCCAGCTCTTCCTGAATCATCAGTCGAGCATGGTGCCTAGCCCTACCAGCAAGCAGGCCGACTCTACTCCCGCAGCTTCCTCTCCTCGATCTCACTCCTAAGGTGGTCGATTAGTATCCTTAGAAAAAGGAGAGCATTTTGTTATTAACACCAAAAGAAAGAAAGTGGACGACCAAGACCGAGGCCAATATACCAATCAACATTCAGAAAGTCGCTTCCATCGGTACACTCCCTTAAACACCAAGCTGGAGTAGGTATTGAAAGAAGCCAAGCTAATTAAGGAAACCTGACAACCAAGCTAAACCAATCAACTAAGCTCGATAATAAGACTCGTCGGCCAACCCCGACCTACTCAATTAAGAGCGACCTCCCTTTTTAAAAGGGAAAAAGACACTCATGATTCTATTATTATCTTTTCTATTGTTTGACGATTTCTACAATAAAAGAACTTCTCTCAATTATGAGAAGGGAATTTCTTTTAAATGTAACGACAATTCGAGCTACTAGGACTTCCCTTAATTGAAGGGAAGAAAGTCCCTCTTACTAGAACTACACGATTGACTACGAGGGCTTCCCTTAGTGCAAGGAAAAAACGATCCTCAATCAGTCGTCTGACCCTTAAAGAAGAGGTCGGACCACTATTAGTAATGTCATTCAGATCGCACGATCTACAATGAGGATATCCTAATGCAAGGAAAAATAATACTCCTAAGTAAACTTCTCAGCCCCTCGTAAAGGGGTCATTACAGGTAACCCATCTGTTCGACAAAAGCAGAATTCCCCTAATAAAAGGAAGAGCTCACCCCGATGCTCCTACTCGGCTAAAATGTCTGATCTCACTAAAACCAATTTACTTCCCAAGCCCACTGCGCGTTTACAACCCCAAGTGTAGGGTCGCGATGTAGTAATAACTCAGTGAGACTGAGGTCGAATCCACAAGGACTAAACTTGTGCGTATTCTAAAAATAACTAGAACTAGAACTAGAAAAATATCTAAATATAAATCTAGAATAAAAGAGAATAATTGTGAATAATGTTAATTAAAACTATCAATTGAAAGGTGGGAACTAAGGTACCAAGGATCCACTTGTAGCTATCATGATGCTACCTCATTTTAATTCAAGAGACAATTGGAATTGGAGTCTTATCCTATCCAATTGGAAGATGAAGCAATTATACCAAATGAGAACTTTTCATTGACCTAGCCACACATGAAGAAGTATTGTGATGATTGGAAGGGATTCCATCATCCTACCATGCCCAGGAGACGATGGTGAAGAACAAGATTTACCGATCTCACAATCTCAAAACAGGAAAAAAAAATATTCAAAACTATCACAACATCTATTGTAATTTGAGACATAATAAATTATAGAAAATTGAAAATATTCCTTAAATTCAAACTAGAAATTAATGAGGTTCAAGAAGAATAAAAAAAGAATCAAACCAAGAAAATCATCCCAACACACTACAAGCTTCACCTCTTAAGGTTTAACCAACCATAGACATGATTAGATCTAAAACCCTAAAAAAAACATTAAAAATAAAGAAGGAAGGAAGAAAAACTCTTGAGAAGTTGCTCCACCCTTTGGCTCTGCTTCTTGTAACCCAATTCATGTTTAAAACTCCTTAAAGAATCGATATTTACAGCTTTTGTCCGACCGTCTTTGAAAACCGCCTCAAATTTACGTACTCCGCGTAACGCCTTCGATGTTATCGAACGTAACTTGAGTCCGGAAGTCGCGCCTTTTTGCACTACATAAATCTTCATGTCATCAAACATACCTTCGATGTCATCGAACAGTGTTCGATCAATCGAGAATGCGTCCAAAGTGTTCCAACGAGTTGCTTCAAAAATCCACAAAAAATCTCGATGTCATCGAACTGTCTTCGATGTCATCGAATAGGTGTTCCAACAATTGAACAGGGCTTCGATGTTATCGAGAACTGCATCCAATTTGTCCAGCAACCAGACTTGATTTCCTATATTTTTTGATGACATCGACCGGCGTAGACAGTGAAGTTCAGATTCTGTGAATTTCTGCACTTTGTACTTTCAATTTTCTTCCTTCTTCACTTAGTTTCCTTGAATCTCAGAGTCTTGAAATCTTCACTCTTAGTCTCCTAAGATCCATCCCTTGCCTTGGTGATTCTTGGGCATCAAATCCATACTTTTAACGTTTTTTTCAATCCAAGCTCTTAAATTCACCTCGCAATACAAACATATATAAAATATACCCATTAAGTATTATCATGTTCATAAAACCAAGATATAAACAGGGAAAATATGTAATATTTGACACTCAACACAGCCCCAACCAACATTTTGCTAGTCTCGAGCAAAGCATGCGTGACATAATCTTCAATTCTCAATGTTCAAATCACCTTCAGAAAATAATCTTTTATACAATCAAGTATGAATAAGTAGAATCCAAAGAAGCGAGAGTGAAAAATTGAAAACCTAGAGCCGAATCACATGAGCAATCAATCAAATATGTTCTTTATCAATTACTTAAGAGCATAAGTTCATATATCAAGTTTTTCTAATGTGCTTAGTAAATTCTAACTTACTTTTCATAAAAATACTATCATTTCATAATGTTAGCTATGCTCATCACCTCAAGATTGATTGAATAATCAATTATTGATTCCGAACTTATCCCATTTTTCTTCTTTTTCCAATTTTTGATTTTATATCGACGGTCACTCATCTTCATTCTTTTTCAATCTTTTCATCATACATGACCTTTTTGTCGATCTTTCTGTGTTTTAATTAGTTCTTTTCATCTTTTTAAGGTGGATAAAATTCTCCAGACTTAATTCTCAACATTTATCAATGATTCATATACTAACAATCAGAAATTCTAGCATAATTCCCAGAAAAATAAATTGAATGTGTTTTATGATTTAGGTCAACATGATATTCAACTTCCTCTTATTCAATTCGATAAGAGAACTCAAGTGATAATCTACTCAGTTGATCAAACTCCAACAATTTAAAATTCAATCTCTATATTATCATCACACTCAAAGCATTCTTAATTACTCAAACTTTTGCTTTCAAAATAGTTCCTTTACTTAAAAATTTGAAATTTTTTAGAACTTTTTGTTTAAAGACTAAGAAAACATTGATTAGTTTACCTAATCCACACCCCAACCTAAAATCTACATTGTCCTTAATGTAAAAGATATAGGCATGCAATGCACATGAGACAATGAAAATAAAGGAGAAGTGATGGAAAAGTAGTACCTGAAGAAGGAGAATTGAAGCTTTTCCAAAGTTCTCAACATATAGATATGTTAGCATGAACACTAAACTTATTAAAAAACAAACTATCGTAATCCTAAATTCTATGAAAGCAATAAACCTAACTACACCTCCATTAGACTAGGAGGTCAATCTTGATACATAGGATCAATCAAAGGTATAGACATATCCTCTGAATAAAACTGCTCAACAAATAGATTAAGACAATGTTCGTTTACCTTAAAAACATTGTCATTTGTTATATTCTTTATCTCGAAGGCCCCACGAGGATAAACATTTGTAATAGTGAAAGGGCCGGTCCAACGAGATCGAAGTTTTTTAAAAAAAAAATGTAACTGAGAATTATATAGAAGGACTTTTTGACCAGGTGTGAATGATTTTCGAAGGATGTTCCAGTCATAAAACACCTTCATCCTGTCCTTGTAAATTCTCAAGTTCTCATAAGTGTCGTTCTGAATTTCTTCAAGTTTATTTAATTGAAGTTTGCGCAGCAAACCAGTGTTGTCCAAGTTAAAATTTAGATTTTTGATAACTCAGTAGGCTCTATGCTCCAGCTCAACAGGCAAGTGACAAGCTTTCCTATAAACGAGTCTAAAGGGAGACATTCCAATGGGGGTCTTAAAAGCCGTACGGTATGCCCATAAATAATTGATAAAGCAGATTGACCAATCCTTACGGTTAGGGTTAATCGTTTTTTCTAGAATTTTTTGATATCCCTGTTGGAAATCTCAGCTTGCCCGCTTGTCCATGGGTGGTATGGAGTGCTCACTTTGTGAGTGATGCCATATTTCTTCATTACGTTCACAAATGGCCTATTGTAAAAGTGTGAACCTCCATCACTAATGATGGCCCAAGGTGTTCCGAATCGGTAAAGGATGTTTTCTTTTAAGAATCTAATGACCGTTCGATAATCATTGTTCTGGTACGAGATCGCTTCAACCTACTTAGTGACATAGTCTATTGCTAATAAAATATAAATATTACAAATGATTGGGGGAATGGTACCATGAAATCAATACCCCAGCAATCAAATACTTCAATAATTTGAATGGGTTCAGAGGCATCATATTTTGATAAGACAATCCTCCTAATTTCTGACAACACTCACAAGCTTTGCAAAACTCATGAGTATCTCTGAACATAGTGAGCTAGTAAAAGCCGCACTGCAGAATTTTGGCTATGGTCTTTTTAGCAGAAAAGTGACCACCATAGGCCTGAGAATGACAAAAGGAGATAACACTCTGATGTTCATTGTCTGGCACACATCTCCTTAGAATTTGGTCTATGCAATATTAAAATAGATAAGGATTATCCTAGAAAAAGTTACGTACCTCGACGAAGAATTTTTTCTTATATTGCGCATTCCAATATGTTGACGTAAAACTTATGACAAGATAATTCGTAATGTTAGCAAACTAAGGTAATTGAGAGAGTTTAAATAATTGTTCTTCAGGGAACATTTCGTTTATCGGTGTCAGCTCAAGGGAATCGAGAAGATCAAGCCTAGAGATATGGTCAGCCACTACGTTATCTGCTCTCTTTTTGTCTCTTATTTTATGTCGAACTCTTGGAGTAGAAGGATCCATCTTATCAAGCGGGGCTTAGCATCATTCTTAGAAAGAAGGCACTTCAGTGCCACATAATCAGTGTAAATGATGATTTTGGATCTGATCAAGTAGGACCTAAATTTGTCCAAAGTGAACACTACAACTAAGAGTTCCTTCTCAATAATAGAGTAGTTCACTTAGGCAAAATTTAGAGTTTTACTCGCATAGTGAATCATATAAGGCTTCTTCTCTTTTCTCTGGCCTAACACCGCCTCAATAACATAGTTAGATGCATCGCACATGATCTCAAAAGGTATGCTCCAATCGGGTGGCTATATGATAGGAGTAGTAGTCAACATAGCCTTGAGCTTAGTGAAAGCCTCTTGGCATTGCTCAGTCCACTCGTATGGTATATCCTTTTGAAAGAGATTACATAAAGGATGAGAGAGATGACTAAAGTCTTTTACAAATCATCTATAGAATCCGACGTGTCCTAAGAAGGGCCGCACGTCACGTATGCTCTTGAGTTGAGGTAAGTAAGAGATAAGATCTATTTTGGCCTTGTCCACCTCAATTCCCTTGGGAATCATGAAATGACATTTCTCCCTATTCAAAACCAAATTCTTTTCTTCACATTGCTTTAACACATTTTAAAGATTTTCCAAACACTCGCTGAAAGATGGACCAAAGATGGAGAAGTCGTCTATGAAAACTTCTAAATATTGCCCAACCATGTTAGAAAATATACTCAACATGCATCGGTGAAAGGTGATGGGGGCATTACATAGCCCAAATGGCATCCTTTAATAAGCGAAGGTGCTAAAGGGACATGTGAATGTCGTCTTTTCTTGATCTTCAAGGGCTATCTCAATCTGATTGTAGCTCGAATAGCCGTCAAAGAAGTAGTAGTAAAAGTGACCAGCTAGCCTTTCTAAAATTTGATCAATGAAGGGCAAAGGAAAGTGGTCCTTCCTTATGACGGTATTCAACATTTTATAGTCAATGCACATTCTCCAACCAGTAGTAACTCTAGTTGGCACGAGTTCATTATTGGCATTGGCTACGATGATGATTCTAAACTTCTTAGGAACCACCTGAGTTGGACTCACCATTAACTGTTAGATATAGGGTATATGATATCCACATCTAACAACTTAAGTACCTCAGCTTTAACCACTTCCTTCATGTTTAGATTTAATCGACATTGTGGTTGCCGGGAGGTTTTCGCATTATCCTCTAGATGAATGTGGTGTGTACAAATTAAAGGATCAATTCCCTTAAGGTCTGCAATCGACCATCCAAAGGCTCCTTTATGCTCAATGGGAGTAGAAATAAGCATACTCTCTTATTCTTTCTTAAGGTGGGAAGAAATCACCATTATGTATGTCTCATCTCGACTTAAGTAAACATATTTTACATCAGCGGGCAAAGGTTTTAGGTTAAACTTCAGTGCTTTGAGGCTAGACAGTAGAGGCACTACATCAGTTTAAGGCAATTTCTCAAATTATGGCCTCCACCGATTAACTTCAAGTACCGACATAGCATCAAGGAAGGCATCCATCTCCCTAATCATGTCATCATCTAAATCAGGGGAGTGGGCCAAGCATGCCTCTAGAGGGTCAGAGTATAGAGTCAAAAGTGCTCAATCTTCCACGAAAAAATCTATCAAGTTAATGTCGTGGATATCATCAACATCCTTTGACTGTTTGCGCATCATATTTTCCAAAGATAAATTCATAATTCCATTCCTATAATTAATGATTGCATTTGATGTAGCAAGGAATAGACGACCAAGAATGATGGGAATTTGAGTGCTCATATCTACGATTGGTTGAGTATCCAAGACAATAAAGTCTACTGGATAGTAGAATTTATCAACCTGAACCAACACATCCTCAATCATCCCTCTCGGTACACAAACTGAATGATTGACAAATTGTGATGTGGTCCGACTGGGTTTTAATTCACCTAGACCCAATTGTTCATATACCGAGAAGGGAATCAAAATAACGCTCGCTCCCAAGTCAAGAAGTGCATGCTCAATCTGGTGATTTTCAATTATACAGGTGATAGTTGGGCTATTAGGATCTTTATATTTTTGTGTCACATCTTGCTTGAGGATGGCACTCACCTTTTCTATCAGAAAAATTTTCTTTTAAATGTTTTGCCATCTTTTGTTAGTGCATAAATCTTTCAGAAATTTGGCATATAAAGGGATCTGTTTAACGGCATCTAGTAAAGGAATATTGACCTTCACTTTCTTAAGCACCTCTAGAATATCCTAAGAATTAGATAGAGGTTTTAGAGCAATCAACCGCTGAGGAAATGACCCAATCGGCTCACACACTTTTTTTTTATTCTTCCTCCTATGGAGCAATGCTAGGTCTATCATTCTCATCTTCTTCCAGGGCCTTAGGCTTTTCAACCCTCACGGGAATAGATCTGTCAATTGTCTTTCCACTCCTACGAGTGGTGATAGACTTGGCTTGCTCCATTTAATTTGAAGAGCTTGGGTTACTAATTTCACATTGTAGCTTTGGATTGGGGAAAGGTTGGGTTGGAAGCATACCTTTCTCCCCACTCACTAAGTGTGACTCAATCCTTTGAATTGACAATGCAAACATTCCCATTGTTGTTTTGAGATCCTAGAATGCTTATATCATATTCTAGTTGAATAGCTCTTAATTTTGCATGAATTTTTGAACTGTATCTTCTTAAAGCCTCTTTTGATTTAAAAATTATGTAAGGGCCTCTTGTGGCTTAGCCATTTGTCCATTCCTCCAACTGAAATTTGGATGGTTTCTTGTAACGCCCTGAATTTTTGCCAACCTAGGGTTCGACGTCCTTGGGCAATGAGTCAATCATAACATGTTAATTGACTTCTCAGAACTCAATCCTAAAGCCCCAAATCCCCTTTCAACCCATTTCCTTCAAAATATCACATATCACCACCTTATTCTTCAAATCTTTCCAATTACTTTCATATTAGATACTAATCCTAAAGTTTAAATGATGAAGAATAATAATGAAATAAAACTTTCCTATAAATAGTGAATATGTAAATAAATTAGTTTTTTACTATTAAAATTTTGGAATCTCATGAAATAAGTAGGTGATTTGGATAGAACAGCTCCTCCTACCCCAAAATAATATATTGCATGTCAAATAACTCATTCCAGTTTGTAAAATAAACTCATTTCAAATATCGGGTGGCGAAACCACATCAAACGGACTCGGGGGTCTAAACGATACAAATCGGGGGGGACCCGAGGTGGGTCCCGCGCACATCCGGTGTCCCCGGGGGATAGCATCTTTGGTTTGAGGAGGCATCCCCCCACTGTCCAACGACCGGGGATGCATCACCGACTAGCGGGCCAGGCGGCCCGTTTGCTGTCCCATTTTTCTGCAAATTTTGTCTGACTTTAAAAAGTCATATCTCCCTCGTTATAACTCTGATTTAGGTGATTCAAAAGCCAGATTGAAGATTAATAAATCTAGTTTCATATAAAAATAAGTAAAAAAATATAATAAAAATTATAATATATTTAAATATAGGTCGTTGTGACAACTATCCAAAAATCATTAGTTTGGACAGCTGCTGCTTCTAGAATTTTTAGAATTTCTCTACAATAGGAAATCTAATGAAGTTTGGTGGAGGCAAAGAGAACTTGATAATGAACTACTAAAAAAATAATTAAAATAATATACTAACTAAAAGTGCCAAAAAGGGGGATGGAACTGCCTTAGGACCTTATTCTGTCGTAATTAGGGCATAATTTGGTTAAGTACTAAACTAAATACTCAGTAGAATTAGCTTGAACCACTTTAAATATGAACTGCAAGACCCAAAATGAGTAGAACTACTAACGCTACGTTACCTAGAAACCTAGGTTCAATCTCTAAACCCAGTTGCTCTCGGGAGCATTTTGAAACTCCGTATCGGACCTGAACCGCGCGTCGAAAGTCCGATGATGGCGAAAATATATGGTTATGACTGCCTTACTGGGGTTGACAATCATTTCAGAAATTAAATCCAGATATTGTCTAGAAATACACAACTTGAGCCCAGAGTGAAGTGTGTGAGAAACGCAAATATCTTTAGGAAATGAACTTAAATTTAAGTAATTTGAGCCGTTCACTTGCAGGCCAAATCTAAGGTCTCAGACCATCAGATTCTAACCCAACTATACCTTCAGATTAGGAAAAATTTTCAACACATGTCAGTGTACTTGTGGCCCTGATCGAGTAACGATGATCGTTGAACTGAAACAGGTCCTCTTCAGTCGATCCACAAATTTGATCGGACCAAAAACTTAACCTAACGTAGATCCATCATCAGGAAACTTACTCGGGACCATATACAGAAAAGAGGCCTCCAGATGTGCTCCATTAGACCGAAACAGATGCCCTTTAGCTATAACCTAAGTATACCATGGCCTTGGGGCCATTTGCATCAATTCTGTGCCTATATAAGGCCCTTACCTCACCCCACCTCTCTCATATACGAATTTACCCAAACCCTAAGGGAGAGAGAGAGAGAGAGAAAAGGAGAGAAAAGAGGAAGGAAGGATCAGGGATTCATGGAGATCGTTGTCGAGATCTCCTCCCACCACACCACGCACCGATACACCTCTCTCTTACACAACATAACTAGTTTTAATTTCGATTTGGGTAAGAAATCCTAACCCTAATCTTGATTTAGAGATTCAAATAGAGGTATTGGTGAAGTAGCTAAACCTATTTCATTGTTTAGGCAGCCGTTGTGCTGTAGACAAAGATTTAGTGTTCAAACTAAGCTCGGTACGGGTTTACCGGCGAAAGGTGCGGACTATAAACATTTAGGTTATGGTTTTTAAGGCTTTCAATGTCAACAATGATTTATGTTTGACTTGATTGCTGCCATATGATCTTAGTTACAATGTATTCGATAGATTATACATGCGTATGAACTACGTGTATATATAAAATGTATTCTACGTGTTTGTTGAAATGTTTGAATGAACATGAAATTATGATTTGTGTTTGCAATGACTAGTAATTGAGAATATATGTTTGTTGTATGTATGACAACTCCTTTGTGAAAGGATTTGCCATAATATATGCGGTAACTAATTTAGTCTATATATGAAGTAAAGTGTAGCCTAAGTGTTTGATGAAATATTTGAATGAAAGTATAATTATGATTTATGCTTGCCATGACTATTAATCTAGAATACATGTTTGTTGTACGTATAGCACCTCCTTTATGAAAGGATCCACCATAATATGTGTTATAGCTAATTTAGTTTATGTATATAGTATTACGTAGTCTAAGTGCTTGTTAAAGTGCCTGAATGAGATTTTGTTGATGGATTGTACTTACTAAGTGTATTAAGATAGGATTCTTAATTTCCTTAGTCATATGAATGGTTTCCTTTATGTAATATATCTTGCTACTATGTGATTTATGGATGAATGCCTATATATGATAACATGTACTCTATGTGTTCGTTAAAATTCTTATATGAGATTTATATTTGAATTGGTTGTTACATGCTGTTTTGACTAGCATATATGAATGCCTATTGTATTTGAAGTATGATTGGGGCTATGATGTAGTCCAGGCAATCGGTAATGGTTTACGATCGGTGGCCGAACTGTTTTAGCCACGGCGGATACGTTCGAGGAATCTGAGTCGTACGCTGATTATCGACAGTGGCTAGGCCACGCAGAATGCTTATACACTCCATGTTGATCAATTCAACGTGCGCTCTTACCAGTCGAGCTTGTCAAGTAACTTGATGGCCCAATGTATGTTCACCATGTATGTACGTTACTGCTTGAACCTAAGGTACCAAACTTACCAATGAAAACCCGTTTAACCTTGGTACCACAATCCGTTAAGACTCATGAACTGGGCATGGTGGTGTATAAGACACCGTGGTAGAGCTGTCGGCCTACGATGGGGCGACGAGCCTCCCTATAGTGATCAGTGAGCAACCCAAACTCATGAGCCGAATATGGTGGTGTATAGGACACTGTATTTGAGCTGTCGGCCTACATTGGTGTAGCCTGGCTGTGGTCCCTAGTCGGGTTAGTGACGAGTCTTCGAAAATAAACTGCCAGTTGGTAGGGCGTTGGTGGAGTGAGCTCGAGTATACACTAGGACTACGCTAAGGTGACAAGTCTTTCCGTAGTGACCTCGAGTATAACTAGGCCTATGTTGACGGTGATGAGCCTCTCTGTAGCGACCTAGAACTTGCCTGCCATATGTGATTAACTAGGATTGATGACCCTAGATGGATCAATGTTTGGGTTAATGATATAAAGGGAGGTACCTTAGCTTCCCAAACCTGCTGTATGAATATGCTTAATTAAGAACTTGGCTAATCACACACATACATCGCATTGCATGTGCCTTTGGCGTTGGAGTTGAGCACAACAGGAGTGTTGCATGCCGTGATCGTGAGATGATGTCGCAGAGGGAGTGCAGGCGAGGGCATACATCATTATCGCATATCATTATTGCATTAACAAGAGTAATTAGCACCTGATTATTGTACTGCTTTATCATTACTGCTTGACTGAATTGATAACATGTTAACATCTGCGTTATAGTTTCACTGAATTAGCTACTCATTTCCACCTGGGACAGTGTTTGTAAAACACCACTCAGACTCTAGTTTAGATGCAGGTAATGGTGGAGTCTATGCAGCTGAAATGGACTTCATAGGCGAGGAGGAAGAGTTCTCCTACGTTCAGCTCTGAGACGGGTCTATGTAGACATCGTGCTGATTCGACGGGATTACAGGGCTATCTGATTTAGTCGAACACTCTATATTTTTGGTATTTGGCACAATTTAGAAACAACACATGTATATGTTCAGCCTGGTGACATACTCATACTCTGAAAATTGTGAAATACTTATGTACTTTATATATCTATCGCAGTCTTCCGCTAGCCTAATTATGTTAACTCTAGAGTATGATATGTCATTTAGTTTAATCCCACTCATGTTTCAATGTACTTATAATAATCATCATTATTTATGTTGCATAAGTGATGCATTGGAACTCGGGAGTTGAGCTTTGCTCGACCCCTGATTTTTAGGGCGTTACATGATGGTATCAAAGCATGAACCTGGGTTATGGTAACACGACAAATTCTGACGCACTCTAACTTAGGAAGGGGGCGATGGAATCTAGAAACTATGTTAGAATCCTAAGTTTTGCCGACAGGCGAGACCGAATACTGTAATTTAGTCAACAACGTATCTTCGATCACATGAATTAACCTAGGTCGCCTTTAGGCCATCAGTAGATGGGTTTGAGTCATTAGTTGATGAATTACAAACCTGAAACGGATCCGAATGACACAAATACGGGCATGTTGGACTACAAAAAAGGACTCTACGAGCCTAAGGACCCGGACCAAGAAGTTTAGAGGGGAGTAATGAGATAACTAGGACCTTGAGAATGAGGATTATATAAATAATAATGACCATCTAATGTTGGGACATTTAGAATTTTGGACCTAGAGTTGGTGCTCCTAGATTTCGAAAGATCTGACGGTATGGGAAATCTAATAAATTAATAACGTGAACCCTAGGGCCTCCTTAGCTGGTATGAGCATATGTGTAGTGCTCGAGTGTAGTTAAATTCAAGTTCGGGCAACTCAATTTCAATCCAACAACTTTTGACCCTAAGCGATAAAGCAATTTCTTGTATTAGAAATAGAATGAGATCAACTAGCGTATGAGCGTAGACTTTGGATTACTTTTAGGAATGTAAATTAAGACTAGGCTATTGGTTATACTAAGGAATGTAAAAGACTGATTATGCTAAGAAAATTGAAAAATAATTGAAAGATAGACTTAGTTAGTTGGCTTGATTAGGTTAGACTCATTCCTTCGTTGGATCCCCTCGATCCTTATAAGCTTCTTTAATAACTCTTAGGAAGCTTGTTTTGACTTAGAAACCATTCATGCATAAAGAAACTTATATATCCCTCGGATTGAACGTTAGGTAAAATCAATACACCCCTTAGAATTACCTTCTTATGGACTTGTTATAATCAGGAATACGGAATAGAGGAACTATATATAAGCGAAGTATTCGCAGTTTGAATTAAATTTTCAATCCTGGTAGTTACCAATGAACTTAATGCTCTGATCAAGCAGAAGATCGGGATCAACGAGGATTAAGAAATGATACGACAAATTTTCTGTCATAGCTAGGCAGAAGATCTATGTATCCGACTCAGACCCACTACATAACTTTCCTTCCGTGTTGGCCTAACCACTTGCAACCAAAAGTTTATTACTTCGTCTTTGCGAAGTGTTAAGAATATATAGCCAATAGACATTTTTCTTTTTAGGCCCAAGAAATTTCTCAAATGGGCAACAGATAGTTAGGAATTAGGTCTCGAAACACAGACCATTCTGGCATCCATATTGTGCATATGAACTTAGAAGGATAGTCAGCCTATTAACCTATTTTGTCCAAATTCCTTATGTACTAATAATGTATAGATTATATTACGGTATTGAAATGGACATGACTAAAGAGGGTAAGTCGGGACCATGGCAAAAGTCCTTCCCTGGTATAATTAGGCATCTTACCACAAACTTACACCTGTCCCTAAAATCAACTACAACACCCATCATTTTTGCTCCTTTCTATAACCATAGGTACCAATGTCATAGTACACATCATCGGTGAAAGGAAGACCAATGTATTGAGAGATCGTTTCCCATTTCATGCCAAGGATAGGTCCTAAATTACACATTGTTCCGACATGCGGATTAGGACACAGATCCTTGAGCCTTGAGAGTAGAAATAATTTTTAAGGGAGGCAGAACATTATAAGCCCAATCTAGTTAGGTCAGCTAATACATTTGTTTAATAAAGGTGGTGCAGCGGAAGCATGGTGGGCCCCTGCCCCACTAGCCCAGGATCGAAGGAAATTGATCCAGGCTGTGCGTAGGGATAGGTCACTAAATAGAATCTGAATCTTCCTTAGAATGTAAATAATGAAGTCATTGAAGGAAAGCAATTAGGGTTCAAGTGTTAAACCAATTCATATTAAAGAATAGGCCTAACAATGGGTACGAGCTGAATTACAACAGCCGAGATCAGTATATCTACAAATGTGCTCGTTGAATACGGACCCAATAGGAGCCTTAGCCAATCTCAGGGCGAAAAAGTTTTAAGGAGGATAGACTAAAGTGAGCCAAACTAGCACAGATAGTATACACCCTACCATACATATAAACTTGAAGTCAATAACATTTAGGCATATGAAATAATAAAATCTTTACTTATTACCCTTAACCAATTTTAGGGACGAAATTATTTTTAAGGGGGGTAGATTGTAATGCCCTGGATTTTTGCCAACCTGGGGTTAGACGTCCTTGGGAAATAAGTCGATCATAACACCTTAATTGACTTTTCAGAACTTAATCCTAAAGCCCCAAATCCCCTTTCAACTAATTTTCTTTAAAATCTTACCTTTCACCACCTTATTCTTCAAATATTTTGAATTACTTTCATATTAGATACTAATCCTAAAGTTTAAATGATGAAGAACAATAATGAAATAAAAATTTCCTATAAATAGTGACTATGTAAATAAATTAGGTTTTTGACCATTAACCTTTTGGAATCTCATAAAATAAGTAGGTGATTTGGATAAAACAGCTCCACCTACCCCTAAATCATATATTGCACGTCGAACAACTCATTCTGTTTCGTAAAATACACTTGTTTCAAATATCAGGTGGCGAAACCACATCAAACGAACTCGGGGGCCCAAATGACGCAAATTGGGAGGGAACCAGGAGGGTCCCGTGCACATCCGGTGTCCTGAGGGGGGGATAGAGAGGCATCCCCCCACTATCCAACAACCGAGGATGCATCACCGGCGAGCAGGCTGGGCGGCCCGTTTTCTGCCTCATTTTTCTGTAATTTTTATCTGACTTTAAAAAGTCATATCTCCCTCGTTATAATTCCAATTTAAGTGATTCAAAAGCCAGATTGAAGCTCAATAAGTATAGTTTTATATAAAAATAAGTAAAAATATAATAAAAATTATAATATAGTTAAATATAGGTCATTGTGACAACTATCTAAAAATCATTAGTTTGGACAGCTGCTGCTTCTAGAATTTTTAGAATTTTTCTACAACACGAAATATAATGAACTTTGGTGGAGACAAAGTGAACTTGATGATGAACTACTAAAAAAATAATTAAAATAATATACTAACTAAAAGTGACAAAAGGGGGCATGGAACTGCCCTGGGACCTTATTCTATTGTAATTAGGGCATAATTTAGTTAAGTACAAAACTAAATACTCAGTAGAACTAGCTTGAACCACTTTATATAGGAACTGCAAGACCCAAAATGAGTAGAACTACTAATTCTATGTTACCTAGAAACGTAGGATCAATCTCTAAACCCAGTTGCTCTGGGGAGCATTTTGAAACTCCGTATCGGACCTGGACAACGCATCGAAAGTCCGATGACGGTGAAACTATACGGTTATGACCGCCTTACTATGCTTGACAATCATTACGAAAATCAAATCCAGATATTGTATAGAAACGTACAACTTGAGCCCGGAGCGAAGTGTGTGAGAAACGCAAATATCTTTAGGAAATGAACTTAAACTTAAGTGATTTGAGCCGTTCGCTTGTAGGCCAAATCTAAGGTCTCAGACCATCAGATTCTGACCTAACTACACCCTCAGATCAGGAAAAATTTTCAACACATGTCAGTGTACTTGTGGCCCCGATCGAGTAATGCTGACCGTTGAACTGAAACAGGTCCTGTACGGTCGATCCACAAATTCGATCAGACCGAAAACTTAACCTAACGTAGATCCATCGTCAGGAAACTTACTTCAGACCGTATACAGAAAAGGGGCCTCCAGATGTGCTCCGTTGGATTGAAACAGATGCCCTTTGACTATAACCTAAGTATACCATGGCCCTAGGGCCATTTGCATCAATTCTTGGCCTATATAAGGCCCTTACCTCACCCCACCACTCTCATATACGAATTTTCCCAAACCCTAAGGGGGAGAGAGAAAAGGAGAGAAAAGAGGAAGGAAAGAAGAGGGATTCTTGGAGATCGTTGTCGGGATCTCCTCCCACCACACCACGCGCTGATACACCTCTCTCTTACGCTACACAACTTGTTTTGATTCCGATTTGGGTAAGAAATCCTAACCCTAATCTCGATTTAGGGATTCGAATAGAGGTATTGGTGAAATAGCTAACCTATTTCATTGTTTAGGCAGCCATTGTGCCGTAGACAAAGATGTAGTGTTCAAACTGAGCTCGGTACGGGTTTACCGGCGAAAGGTGCGGACTATAAACATTTAGGTTATGGTTTTCAAGGCTTTCAATGTCAGCAATGATTTATGTTTGACTTGATTGCTACTATATGATCTTAGTTACGATGTATTCGATAGATTATACATGCATATGAACTATGTGTATATATAAAATGTATTCTACATATTTGTTGAAATGTTTGAATGAACATGAAATTATGATTTGTGTTTGCCATGACTAGTAATTGAGAATATATGTTTGTTGTATGTATGACAACTCCTTTGTGAAAGGATTTGCCATAATATATGCGGTAACTAATTTAGTTTATGTATGAAGTAAAGTGTAGCCTAAGAGTTTGATGAAATGTTTGAATAAAAGTATAATTATGATTTATGCTTGCCATGACTATTAATCTAGAATACATGATTGTTGTAACTATAATACCTCCTTTATGAAAGGATCCACCATAATATGTGCTATAGCTAATTTAGTTTATGTATGTAGTATTACGTAGTCTAAGTGCTTATTAAAATGCCTGAATGAGATTTTGTTGATGGATTGTACTTACTAATTGTATTAAGACAGGATTCTTAATTTCCTTAGTCATATGAATGGTTTCCTTTATGTAATCTATTTTGCTACTATGTGATTTATGGATGAATGCCTATGTATGATAACATGTACTCTGTGTTCGTTAAAATGCTTATATGAGATTTATATTTGAATTGGTTGCTACATGCTGTTTTGACTAGCACATATGAATGCCTATTATATTTGAAGTGTGATTGGGGCTACGATGTAGTCCAGGCAATCGTTTACGATCGGTGGCCGAACTGTTTTAGCCACGACAGATACGTTCAATGAATCTGAGTCGTACGCTGATTATCGGCAGTGGCTAGGCCACGCAGAATTCTTATGCATTCCATGTCGATCAATTCAACCTACGCTCGTACTAGTCGAGCTTATCAAGTAACCCGATTGGCCCAATGTATGTTCACCATGTGTGGACGCTACTGCTTGAACCTAAGGTACCAAACTTACCAGTGAAAACTCATTTATCCTTGGTACCACAATCTGTTAAGACTCATGAGCCAGGCATGGTGGTGTATAGGACACCGTGGTCGAGCTGTCGGCCTACGCTGGGGTGACGAGCCTCCCCGTAGTTACCAGTGTGCAACCCAATCTCATGAGCTGAATATGGTGGTGTATGGGACACTGTATTCGAGCTGTCGGCCTACATTGGCGCAGCCTGGCTGTGGTCCCTAGTTGGGTTGGTCACGAGCCTTTGAAAATAGACTGCCAGTTGGTAGGGCGTTGGTGGAGTGACCTCAAGTATACACTAAGATTACACTAAGGTCTTGAGCCTTTCTGTAGTGACCTCGAGTATAACTAGGCCTACGTTGATGGTGATGAGCCTCTCCATAGTGACCTAGAACTTGCCTATCTTATGTGATTAACTAGGATTGACGACCCTAGATGGATCATTGTTTGGGTTAATGATATAAAGGGAGGTACCTTAGCTTCCTAAACTTGCTGTATGAATATGCTTAATTAAGAACTTGGCTAATCATGCACATGTACCACATTGCATGTGCCTTTGGCATTGGAGTTGAGCACAGCGGGAATGTTGTATGCCGTGATCGTGAGATGATGTCGCAGGAGTGTAGGCGAGGGCATACATCATTATCGCATATCATTATTACATTAACAAGAGTAATTAGGACCTAATTGTTGTACTGCTTTATCATTACTACTTGACTGAATTGATAACATGTTAACCTCTGCGTTATAGTTCCATTGAATTAGCTACTCATTCCCACCTGGGACGGTGTTTTTAAAACACCACCCAGACTTTGGTTTAAATGCAGGTAATGGTAGAGTCTATGCAGCTAAAATGGACTTCATAGGCGAGGAGGAAGAGTTCTCCTACGTTCAACTCTCAGGCGGGTCTATGTAGACCTCGTGCTGATTCGACGGGATTACAGGGCTATATGATTTAGTCGAACAATTTATATTTTTGGTATTTGGCACAATTTAGAAACAACACATGTATATGTTCAGCATGGTGACATACTCATACTCTGAAAATTATGAAATACTTATGTACTTTATATATCTATCATAGTCTTCCGCTTGCCTAATTACGTTAACTCTGGAGTATGATATGTCGTTTAGTTTAATCCCACTCATGTTTCAATATACTCATAATAATCATCATTATCTATGTTGCATAAGTGATGTGTTGGAACTCAGGAGTTGAGCTTTGCTCGACCCCCGATTTTCAGAGCGTTACATTTCTCTAGCTGGAATTGTATCTATTCAAGGTGGGTCCTTTGAATGGTCTTTGGTAGTTGTTTACAGCATTTGATTGCTCATTCAATATTTCTTAAAAAGAAAGAATTGTTGGACAATTTTCAATTGTATGTATGTTGCAAGTACAAATACCACAAACAACTTCCACAACCTTATCAGGTTTGATGGGTTTTGCCTTCTTAAGTTTCATGACCTCAACTTTCTTTGTGAGATTTCCACCCCTGCACTCATGTCATCTTCCTTTTTTTAAACATAAATTCCTCCACTTTCCTTTGATTTAGTAGCCTTAGAAGTGGTGGGTCTTGGGGAGGTGTCCCTTGATTACGCGTTTTCTGCCAATTGATTAAGGTAATCCCACACATCATCAGCCTCCTTGTTTGTGAATTCAACGTTACACATCATCTCTATGAACTAGCGCATTGGTGAAGTTAATCTGTTATAGAAAAAGCTTATTGTTCGCCATATTTTGTAGCTATGGTGTGGACAATAATTTGTGAGATCCTTAAACCTTTCCCGGCATTGGAAAAAGGTCTCTTCACCTTTCTAGGTGAAGTTCTTGATTGCCTAAGTGTTAGTTTTATGAAATGGGAAAAAATTTTGAGAAATTCCTGAGTCATCTCGGCCCATGTGCTGATAGATCGTGGATTTAAGGAGTGCATCCACATCTTAGCTTTCTCCTTCAACAAGAAGGGAAACAATTTAAGTCACACTATATCTTCAAAAAAATTTGGAAAGTGTAATGTGGTGACTATCTCATCAGACTCTTTAATGTGCAAGTATGGACTTTTATATTCTAGTCCATAGAATTTAGGTAGTTGTATCATTCCGGGTTTAACGTCCACGATTCCTACATTCAATGGGAATATCATGTAAGAAGGTGTACTCACCTCCACCGGTTGCAAATAATCTCGTAGAGTATGAGGCAGGGGTGTATAGGGGTGTACATTGAGTTGAAACGAGTCGAGCTGGCCTCAGTTCGACTTGGCTCGAACACTGGCTGACCTCAGCTTTAACTCGGCTTGGCTCGGTCCTTGAGCCTGACTGTCCAGCTCGGCTCGGCTCGGTTCGGTCAGCAGCTTGGGCTAGCTTGGGCCGACTTCGAGCCAAGATTGAGCCGAGTTCACCATTAAGGCATTTTCATAAATGCCTAAACTGCAACTTCAAAATCCCACTGTTTTACAAACAGAGGTAGTGATTTTACAGGTATTTTATCAAACCCATTCTAAGTAACATAAAAACCAAAAAAAAAAAAACAAAGAGAAAAAAGGTATTTATTTCATGTACATACCTTCCTTGCCACCAGCTACATTTTGTTGAGTCATTTTATCAAACAGTTGGTGAGCAACATCATTATATCATGTAACTCGTCACGAATGAAAAACAAGGTTGGAATCGTGAGGATCTTCAAGGCTGCTTGTCTGCCAGAGTGAAATCTACATGCATGAACACACGTGTTATGTTTTATCATGTTGATTCTTTGTCTGCTATCTAAAACTGGGATGGATTTAGGCCATCGATTTTCTATTCCCATACTATTGATTGGTAACGTAGTTGAAATCACATTTAATATGAAATGGAGGCTGTAAATGCACGGTGATACTGAAAACGGTTTGTGTTTGAATAAATGGTCAGGATAGCTAAGCCACTGATGAAGAGGATGGCAAAGTAACCGAGTCATCGAACTGGTTCGATCCAAGTTGGATTCGAGTTGGATTCGATCCAAGTCGAGTCAAGATGAGGCTTGCTCGAACTCATTTTCGAGCTCAAAAAATCATCTTGACTTGGCTCAAACTCAGCTTCGAACCGAGTCGAATCGAGCTTTTTCGAGTCGATTCGAGCGAGCTAACCAAGCTAGCTTGGTTCGTGTACACCCCTAGGGGTGTATGATGGACCTCATTCTCATCTTCTACTTCCTCAACTGGATATTGACGTTGATTTGCGGCCATAACTTCAATTAATTCAGAGGATCTCAAGTGATGTCTAATCCGGTGATAGATAGACAACCTTTCGACTAATCCTCCTTCACTCAAGAGACAAAGAGTGTTATCATGGACCCACTTTGTCATGCCTTAAACTAGGAAACCGGGCTCACGAAATTCTCAATTGCCGAATTCGGCACCGACAGCCTCCGTAGAACCCCATTCTCGGGTCCCGGCACCCATATACCAGGTTCCGATCCTGGGATCCTACAAGGAAGATTTTGTACATGAATTTGATTCATAATAAGCATAACTATAAGCATAAACCACTAACAATAACGAGAACACCATCACAAAAATCCACTATGACCAAAACTTGAGTATAATGCACATAAAGGGAAATACAATGATAATAATAACCAAACTCCAGAAGCTCTACGGCATGGTCCTGCTCTTTCTCAAGTATGGCCTAGCATCACCTGTATGCAATGGTTGTGCATAAGCTTATAAAAAGCTTAAAAGGTGGTGTAAGTGTGTGCTCAATATAAGCGTGCTCGGGATGCAATATCAGAGTAATACGAAAATATATTGGCAAGTCCATGAATGCTAATAGCCATACCAAGGCTATGCGATGCAAGGCATGGATGTTATCAATCATACCAAGGCCATGCAATGCGAGGCATGAATGTTATTAGCCATACCAAGGCTATGCGATGCAAGGCCTACAGGGCCAATGTCATATGCGAGGTGCAACTCAAGCATACCAAATCTCATCTAAATCCTCATATCAATACAGTTTGTCTCTAGAATATATATAGCACCGGGGTCTAGTACACTATACACCATATCGCCGCCCACTAGACGTCAACCATGCAAGTGGAAGAGACCTCACTATCCGCCTACCAATATCGACCCGGCCCGTCAATAGCGGACCCATTTATGAGCTGGTCAGACTTAGCCTAGCATTGCCCCCACCCTCGGGTGGATAAGGCCACATCCCCTTCCAATCAACCACGACACAGTGGGAGACGCGACTTACTAGTATACGGCCCTCGTGCGCTCATATATCCACTCGGTCTCGACGTTAGAGTCATCCTCTGGTACCATTGGGCTTAGGGATTTTTATCCAAGGACATCTATGGTACCCCGATGCTAGTAACAGTATTTTCAGTGTCCAATCCTGCCATCCACGATATGTCTCTGGAGGCTATGGCCCTGATGTCGTTAGGGCGTATAGAAATCATATCACATAAATGCGAGATGCATGAATCATACTATCCAGTCATGCAGCAATCCTGTGTGTACCGTGCACTCATGTGGGCAACTCCTCCTATCAGGGAGTCCCATAATTATCCACCCAATGGCATGGGCCATGATCAATCACTCCTCATATCAAGCATACATATGATGCACATGGGCATGGATCGTCAAGCTATACTAAGCATGTTATATGATGATGATGTACTCTCCTCATATCAAGGATGGGCTTAGACGGCCTACGCATATCAAGAATGGGCCTAACAATCATGGGGGCCGAACTATTTGGGTTAGCCCCCTAAGGGGAGGTGAGAATGGGCCTAACAATGTGCCCTAGGGAGAGTTACAATGTTAACATTTAACCATCATTGCTCTTATAATGTGGATATCAAACCATCATTATTCCCAAGGCATGACCTATCATAAACATCATTACATACATCATGGTGGAATCACACATCACATTGATCCTCACATACATCACATTGGGCCTCACACAAGGGCCTCACATACATCACATTGGGCCTCACTCATGGGCCTCACATGCATCACATTGGGCCTCATACAAGAGCCTCATATATATCGCATTGGGCCACATCCCATGGGCCTCAAATATATCACAATGGGTAATGTCCCATGGGCCTCAAATACATCACAATGGGCCACATCCATAGGCCTCTCATACATCACATCAGTCCTCACTCATGGGCCTCATATAGATCAAGTGGGCTGCATCACATGGGCCTCATATACATCAAGTGGGCCACATCACATAGGCCACACCATAAATAGTGGGCCGCATCACATGGGCCACACCATAAATAACAACAAAAATAATGATCAAAACATCATCTAGACCATACCACAAATAGCAGTGGAGATAATGAATTTCACTGTTTAAAATTCACTGGGCCCACCATAACATTTATTTTCTATCCAATCTAATCATAAGGTCACAAAGGCATGAATTAAGAGGAAAAACAAATTTCATATTGATCCAGAACTTTGTGACCCCAAACGGTTTCAATGGTGGACATTCAATCCTCCACTGATTTTTGCAGTGTGGTCCACCTGATAGACGGTGTGGATATAGAACATATACATCAATGGTGGGTCCCACCATCCAGCCATCTGGACGGTGTGGATAAGACTCATACATCATGGCTAGCCCCACATGGATGGACCGTGGGGATGTAAAACAAATGAACAGTGTAGATGGAAAATACATACATCATGGGGTCCACAGAGCTTGCTGACGTCAAACAGCGGCTATGTGGCTGTGTGGGACCCACCGTCCAGATAGACGGTTTGGATATAACACATGCCACAATGGGGCCCACACATGACACCAATCCAGCAGCTATAGCTGCTGGTGGATAGAGCTATACACGAGTAGAGTTAGCCCAGTAACTCGCTCGACTTGACTCGAAAAAGCTGGACTCAACTCGGCTCGAAATGAGTTCAAGTCGAACACGAGCTAATTTTTGGAGCTCGAAATGAGTTCGAGTCGAGCACAAGCTTGACCCTGCTCGACTCAGCTCGACTCGAAATCGATTTGACTTGGCTCGACTCGGTATAGGGACCAGGGTATATATACCCTTCTAATTTTCAAAATAAAAAACCTTAACCCCATTGCCCATCCCAGTGCCCGTTTTTTTTAAAAGAAAAAAAAAAACCCTAACCCTTCAAAAAAAAAAAAAACCCTCACCATCTCTCAGCCATCCCATCGGCCATCTGACCCATCCTAGCTCTCGTTCCCCTCTTATGCGGCCCATCCGCAAGGCCATCTGGGGTTGTCCCATCCACGCTGACACACAAGACGGCCGTGATCAGCATTCAGAAAACATCATCTGCCCACTTCATCTGTTGCCACAAAGACCCCTTTTTACCCTTTGCCCCATTCAAATTCACATCGCTCCCATCTTCCCTAAAACCCAGTTCATCTTCAACACTTGTGCTGTTATGATTAGCAGCAACAACAACAACACTAATGCCCTTCCCTTTACCGCAATTCAAAGAAATGCCCTTCAGGGCGATCGTGTGGTCAGTTTCAAGACCCATTGTCATTCCCATCACATATACCTGATGAGATAGACGGTGTTACGGTGGATTCTGATGAAATGAAGGGTCCCGATCTACTCGAACTCGACTCGAAATCGACTTGAAAACTCTGCTCGAAATCGGCTCGAAATATGCTTGAACTCGGCTCAAACTCGTTCTGAGCTGCTGTTGTTCTGAGCTCGAAGGCCGAGCACGAGTTAAGACTCGAGCAGTCCGAGCCGAGCACGAGCTGGGCAATACTCGGCTCAGCTCGTCTCGACTCGTGTACACCTCTACTAGTGGAGGTACTCTAGCCATTCCATTCCAGGCAGGTGGGTCCCACGTGGGGCCCACCATTATATACATATATATACAATACATATTATATTATATTATTATTATTTTTTCATACCTGCTCTAGCGTCCAGGGGACTGGACGGTGTGGGCTGCCACACATGCAGCAAGCCCCACCATCCATAATCCCATGGACGATGTGGATTCAATACACATGCATCACATGTGAGTCCCACGTGGTTGGGCCACACGAATTGGATCAACTTGATATTTGTGATTTCCTTCATCCAAGCCTGTCCCAACGGACAGGCAGAAAGGTGGGGTCCAACACATGGATGGCATGGATCGGATGCATCATGGTGGGCCACAAGATGGGAAGAGAGAGAGAGAGAGAGAGACATGCGATGGAGGGGGGGGACTCTGCCACCATGAGCCCTCCCTATCTTACAATGCATACATCAAATGGGTCCCAAATCATGTGGGCCCTAAATCATAAAAAAATCAACGATGTAGATCCCTTTCCACCAAGGAAATGCAAGGTCTAAATGACCATTCACAATGGGAAATAAAAATTATGATGGGGTTCATGGAGGATGGCCCCATCATGGGATGATCATGTGAATTATGGTGGGCCATCGGCCACACCTACGGTCCAAAGTGAGATCTATACCATCGATCGGTAAGCCCCACTTGGCCCATCATCAAATACAATCTAATCCTACAAAAAAAAAAAACACCACCGATTGTTCTTTTCTTTAACTCCTTGGAATCCTTGGCTCCTAAGCTCTCCCTTTAATGGAGGATGATGAAGATTGAAGGATTGGATGGTGAGATGAGGGGGGTAAGAAGTGGGCCTTGATCTTTTCTCTCCTTAGGATTTTCTTTCTTGGAAGCTTGGGAAATGGTGGAGAGAATGAGAGAAGGGAAGGTGTTGTAAGAAGAATGAAATGAGAGGGATGGATGTTGTAAGAAGAATGACATGGAGGGTATGGGCTTGGTTGAATTTTGGATGAGAGAGGGATGGGTGGAGAGAGAGAGAGAGAGAGAGAGAGAGAGAGAGAGAGTTGACTTTGGGGATGGCTTGTGTACTTGACTTGTGATTGATTAATTGATGTGATGGGTTGTAGAGATTATCTCGTAATTCACAACGTGCTGCGTTTCCTCGAAATATACGCGAGCCCATAACTCCTGACTTAGGTATCGCATGGCGCGAAAGACATGGCGTTGGAACCATGGTGACGGCGCGGTCGCTAGGGTACAAGTTTCGAGTTGAGTCGACTCAGATATACGGGATACAACTTAGGGTCGTGCACAAATGCTAGTTACAGGTCACAGCTCGCTGGAATTCAACGGGGAGGATCGCGAGAGTCTGAGGAACGATATAAACTAGGATACGGGCCTTACACACTTGGGCATGAAACACTCACAACCCTCAAACAACTAAATAAAACTAAACCTATGAAAAAGAAAATTAAATAAAATAAAGCAGATAAGAAATTTAGAAAAGATAAGAGAGAGTTGGAGAGAAGTTACCCGATTAGGGTTGCTATGTTAGGATTCTACAAAATAGAAAACAAAGTTAGTTTCTAAAAATAATTTCAGAAAATTCCTAACCTAAAAAGCATAGCAAAAAAAATAAACCATAATCTTAACCTAATTCTAATACCAATTAATTTCAGAAAAAGCAGCCGTAGTCCCCAGCAACGGTGCCAAAAACTTGTTCACAACCCCAAGTGTAGGGTCGCGATGTAGTAATAATTCGGTGTGAGACCGAGGTAGAATCCATAAGGACTAAACTTGTACGTATTCTGAAAATAACTAGAAAAAGATCTAAATCTAAATCTAGAATAAAAGAGAGTAATTGTGAATAATGTTAATTAAAACTATTAATTGAAAGGTGGGAACTAGGGTGCCAAGGATCCACTTGTAGCTATCAGGATGCTATCTCACTTTGATTCAAGAGACACAATTGGAATTGGAGTCCTATCCTATCCAATTGGAAGATGAAGCAGTTATACCAAATCTAAACTTTTCATTGACCTAGCCACACATGAAGGAGTAAAGCTGGGCATGTCTGACTTGATCCGGTGGATCCAACCCGATTCGAACCGAACCGACGGCCTGGATTGGGTTGGATCGAGTAGGCCCACTCAAATCCAACCGTACATCGAGTCGAGTTCAAATCGGTGGCCAATCCAGACTAATCCGATCTGAAATCCGATCCGATCCGCACAATATTCATTCAACACTATTTCTTGTAATGTTGTCCACTTGAGATCGGGATATACCTCATTTTTGGTTTAATACCATAAATGATCTAGAAAAATAGATGGACGGTGTGGATGAAATAAATACATCATGGTGGGTCCACAAATCACTGACCATTAGCCATGGGCCGGTGGCAGGGGAGTAGCCAATCCCTCTCTCAGCTCATGGCTCGAGGTGCATCGAGCACCGAGCTCTGACAGAGAGAGAGAGGGAAATAGTTCTATTCGATCGAGCTCATGGGAACTTCCCATGAGGTCAAGCTGTGTGGGCCCCACCGTGATGCGTGTCGAACATCAACACCGTGCATTTGATGGGTCCCCTTTAAATTATGGGATATCCTAAAAATCAGCCGTATATGGAACTCAGGTGGGCCATACCATCTAAAATCATGTGAAGACATTCCTAAAACATATAAAAGCACCTAGTGGGGGCCATCTAAAATTTGGATGCATCTGAAACTTGGTTTGACCCCTCATCCAAGTGGGACACACATAATGAATGGTCTGGATTTGTGAACCACACCTCGGTGGGCCCAAAAAATGTTTATAAATATTTTAATGGGAGGGTAACCCGGTCCGTAACCCACGTTTGTAGCTTTCACAGACTAGTAGTGGCTGGCATCCTACAGGTGTACCCAGGTACAACTCCCCCTTATTTGATACTCGGGCCATGTATGGTGCTTGATACAATGGCGCTTTGAAATGGTACAAATGAAGTATAATGACTCAAACTACACCGTCTAAATTGTGGAAAATGATGTCACCAACTTACACTCAATAAATCAAATTGGTTAAAAACATACTGACCTCTTATTCATGGACACTTATATATTGAAATAATACCGTTGGGTAGTTATCATTACTAACCGCCCAAGAAACGTCTACCGATCTAATAGATAGATGACTACATAATGGTAATTTTTGGTATATGATACATCTAAACTGGTAAAAATAATTTGGACGGTTTGATATGAACTACTTATATAAATTACATGCAAATTTCAAGTGCCTACGTATCATCCATCACCCTCTGCCAGAGTATAAAACGTTTTTTTCTCTGGAAAGTGGAGTCTTCGAGTTTTCCGTTCCAAAAAGAGAGAGAGAGAGAGAGAGAGAGAGAGAGAGAGAGATGAAACTACCAACGCACAGGCCAGCATGTGATTTGATGTCAGCAAGTTCTGTGGGTTCCATCAAGAGGTATGTGTTATATCCAAACCATCCATCCATTTGGCGGGCTAGTCTTAGGGCTTGAGTCAAAAAATAAGACAAATCTAAAGATCAAGTGGACCACAATGCAAAAAGTAGTGCGGTTGAAGGTCTACCACTGAAACTGAAGATTTGATCCGAGTCGTACCTAACCCGATCCGACTCAATTTCCTTGACCAAGTCGGATTCAGTTCGGGTCAAGCCTGCAGTGTGATGGATCAGATTGAGTCAAACGACCCAGACTCGATCCCGGATCGGATCGAGTTCGGTCAGAGCATTGAAAGTTTCGGACCTCGTCGAGTTGGACCCAATGCGATCCGACCCGACTCAATGCCCACCTTTATGAAGGAGTATTTTGATGATTGGAATGGATTCCATCATCCTACCATGCCCAGGAGATGATGGTGAACAACAAGATTTATCGATCTCACAATTTAAAAATAGAAAAAGAAGATATTCAAAGCTATCATAGCATCTATTGTAATTTGAGTCACAATAAATCATAAAAAACTAAAAATATTCCTTAAATTTAAACTAGAAATCAATGAGGTTCAAGAAAAATAAGAATCAAAGCAAGAAAATCATCTCAATATGCTACAAGCTTCACCTCTTAGCCCTAGCTAAGAGGTTTAGCCAACCATAGACATGATTGGATTTAAAAACCTTAAAAAAAAAGCATTAAAAATAAATAAGGAAGAAAAACTCCTGGGAGGCTGCTCCACCCTTTGGCTCTGCTCCTTGTAACATAATTCATGTTTAGAACTCATCAAAGAACCCATATTTATAGCCTTTATCTGACCGTCTTTGAAAACTGCCTCATATTTACACATTCTGTGTAATGCCTTCGATGTCATCGAACGTAACTTAAATCTGGAAGTCGCGCTTTTTCGCATTATGTAATACCTTTCGCACTGTGTAACTCTCCATGTCATCGAACATACCTTCGATGTCATCGAACAGTCCTTTGATGTCATCGAAGGGTGTTCGATCAATCGAGAATGTGTTCAAAGTGTTCTAGCGAGTTACTCCAAAAATCCATAAAAAATATCAATGTCATCGAACTGTGTAACATCTCGGATTTTTTTCCAACTTGGCAATGGACGTCCTTGGACATTGAACTGCCCTAGGACCTTATTCTGTTGTAATTAGGGCGTAATTTAGTTAAGTATTAATAGCTTGGATCACTTTCTATATAAACTACAAAGGCCCAAGTACCACCTCAGGCAGAAATCAAATATGACCAAATCCTTTAGAAACTAAACAAGAATTAATTTAGCGCTAAACTAGATTCTCTGTGCAATGAGCCCTAATCACTTTAAATACAAACTGCAAGACCCAAACCGTGCAATATCATTGACGCTATATTACCCTGAAATCTAGAATCCATCCCTAAACTCGGTTGCTCTCGGGAGCACACCAAAACTCCGTATCGGACCTGGACCGCACGTCGAAAGTCCGATAACTGAAAAACTATACAGCTATGACCGCATTATAGGACTTGACAACCCCCTCAAAAATCAGGTCTTAATTGTGTCTAGAAATGCACAACTTGAGCCTGGAGCAAAATGTGTGAGGAACGTGGATATCTTTAGAAATAAAATTTGAATTTAAGTAATCTGAGTCGTGTCGCTTGCGAGCCAAATATAACGATTCAGACCGTTAAAATCTGACCCAAATACATGCTTGGATCAAGGAAAATGCCCCATACATGGCAATGCACTTGTGGCCTTGATCGAGTGCCCGTGACCGTTGAACTGAAACTGGTCCGCCACGGTCAATCTGTAAACCCGATCGGAGCGAAAACTCAGCCTGACCTAGATCCATGGTCAGGGAGCTTAAGTCCAACTGCACATGGAAACAGGGCCACCAAAAGTGCTCCGTTGGACTGAAACAGACGCCCTTTGGATATAACCTAAGTATACCTTGGCCCTGGGACCATTCCCATCAGTTCTGGGCCTATATAAGGGCCTTAAACCCTCTCTCTCTCATTCCGTACGATTTTGCAACCCTAGGAGAGAGAAGAGAGTAAAGAGAGAAGGAAAGAGAGAGAAAGTGAGAGAGAAAGTGGGAGAGAGTTCCTGGTATCCGAGCTCATCGCTCCACATGCTGAATCGACCTATCTGTATCGCTATACTGGCGATTCTGATTCTATTGTCGGATAACAAATCCTAACCCTGATCTATTTTAGGGTTTCAGGTAGAGTAAATGGTGAAATAGCTGACATGTTTCATGTTATAGGTTGTCGTTGTGCCGTAAACAAAGACTTAGTGTTTAAACTAAGTTCGTTACGCGTTTACAGGCGAAAGGTGCGGACTATGAATGTTTAGTTTATGGTTTTCAAGGCTTTCAAAGTCAGTTAATGATTTATGACTGACTTGAATTGCTATCACATGCTTAGACACGTTGTTCCTGCATTTTACACCTATATATGAACTATGTTGAATATAGTGTATTCTTGTGTTTGTTGAAATATTTGTATGAGTATGGATTCTGGATATGGTTTTGCCATGATTAACTGTTGTAGACATATGGTTGAGGTATACGTGACAATTCCTTAGTGAAAGGATTTACCTTAATACATGCTATCACTAACATACTTCAGGTATGTTGGAATATGTAGTCTAAGTGTTTGTAGAAATGTCTGAATGAACAAGTGTGTAATAAATCATACTTTATATGGGCGATCACCCCCAGCACCCCCGGGGGGGGGGAGGACCTCGCCCCACCGGTGACCTCTCGCTGGAAGGTCCAGAGACCGGTGAGGACCTCGTCAGTTCGGCGAGGCCTCGTCCGTACAGCGGGCCGACGGCTCGTTTTCAACAGAAAAATTCTACAATGTATGTCCGACTTTGAAAAATCATATCTCCCTCGTTATAACTCCGATTTAGGTGATTCAAAAGCCAGATTAAATCTTGGTAAGTCTAGTTTTATATAAAAATAAGTTAAAAATATAATAAAATATTTAAGTTATTTAAATATAGGTCATTGGGGTAACTATCCGAAAATTATTAGTTTGGACAACTGCTGCTTCTGGAATTTTTAGAATTTTTCTACAAAACAAAATATAATGAAATTTGGTAGGGATGAAGTGGACTTAATGATGAACTATTAAAAAAATAATTAAAATAATATATAAATTAAAAGTACACGAAAAAGGACATAAAATTACCCTAGGATGACATTAAGTGTTGGCACTCCTAGATTTCAAAAAATCTGACAGTATAGGAAATCTACTGATGTAATAACCTGAACCCTAGGACCTCCTTAGATAGTATGGGCATATGTGTAGTACTTGAGCATAGTTAAATTCAAGTTCAGGCAACTCAATTTCAACCAGACGACTTTTGACCCTAAGCGATAAAACATCTTCTTGTATTAGAAAAGGTATGAAATCATCTAACGTATGAGCATAGGCTTTGGACTATAACTATTAGAATACAGTTACTTCCAAGTTAAGACTAGGATACTGGTTATACTAAGGAATGTAAAAGACTGATTATGCTAAGGTAATTGAAAGATAGACTTAGTTAGTTGTCATGATTAAGTTAGAGTGAGACCTCGTTCCTTCGTTGAATTTCCTTAATACTTATAGGCTTCTTTAATAACTCTTAGGAAGCTTGCTTTGATTGGAAACTAGTCATACTCTGAGAACAATTCATCGGATTGAACATTAGGTCAAATCAACACACCCGCTAGAATTGCCTTCTCAAGGACTTGATACACTCGGGAACACGGAGTAGAGGAACTATATATAAGTGAAATATTCGCGGTTTAAATCGAATTTTCAATCTTGGTAGTTGCCCATGAACTCAATGCTCTGATCAAGCAGAAAGTCGGGATCAACTAGGATTAAGAACTGATATGACAAACTTTTTGTGATAGCTAAGCAAAAGGTCCATGTATCCGATTCTGACCCACTACACAACTTTCCTTCCGTGTTGGCCCAACCACTTACAACCACAAGTTTCATACTTCATCTTTGAGAGGTGTTGAGAATATATAGCCAATAAAGATTTTTTTCTTTTAGGCCCAAGAAATTTCTTAAATGGGCAACAGACAGTTAAGAATTAGATCCCAAATCACAGACCATTCTGACCTACATATGAACTTAGAAGAATAGCCTGCCCATTAACTTGTTTTGTCCAACTTCCTTATGTACTACCAATGTATAGATTATCTTACGGTATTAAACTGGACATGATTAAAGAGGGTAAGTCAGGACTGTAGCAAAAGTTCCTTCTTGGGTAGAATTAGACATTTTGCCACAAACTCACACCCGCCCCTGGAATCAACCACAACACCAATCATTTTAGCTTCTTTCTATAACCATAGGTACCAATACCATAGCACACATTATCGATGGAAGGAAGACCAATGCATTGGGAGATCATATCCAATTTCATGTCAAGGATAGGTCCTAAATTACACCTTGTTCCGACATACGGATCATGACATAGATCCTTGAGCCTTGAGGGTGAAGATAATTTTTAAGGGGGGTAGAACATTATGAGCCCAATCTATTTAGGTCAGTTAATACTTCTATTTAATAAAAGTGGCACAGAGAAAGCGTGGTTGGCCCTTACCCCACTGACCCAGGATCGAAGGAAATTGATCTAGGTTAGACGAAAGGATAGTATAAGACCCCTATCCTAGTCCGTACTGTTCCGTTAAATCCCGCGATCCTTCCTGTCGAATTTCGGCAACCTGCGACCGATAATCAACGTTTACGCACAACCCTAAGTCGTATCCTGTAGAATTGAGTCAGCTTTATTCGAGACTTGTACCATTGCGACCGCACCGTTGCCACAGTTCTAACGCCGTGACTTGTGTACCGATCCGCTACCTTGGCAGGGAGATATGGGCCGGCATTCAGTTTGAGAAAACACCACGCGTTTGTAATCCCAATAGAATCTCTACGACATGTCCCATCAATCAATCACTCCGTCAATCAATCAATTCCATTAAGGGTCAAGTACACCATCACCTCACACCCATCCCCAAGCAACCCATAAGTCAAAAGTTTCTTACACACCCCATACCCTTCTTAGATCATCTACCCCCTAAAGTCAACAAAATCCCTACACACCCATCCCTCTCTCCCATCCATCACTTCATTACCCATCACTCTCTCTCCTTACATCCCATTCTCTCTCTCATTTTTCAAAACACAAAATCCAAGCAAAAGAGTGTGGACGTCCAACACTTCTAAGGAGAGAAAAGTGAGTGTGTGTGGCCCACTTTTCATCCCAAAAATCCATCAACCTAGCCATTCATTTCTCATATTCCACCGTTAAAGTGAAGCACAAGGAGATCGGCTTTCCAACAGACCAAGAAGATCGACGGTGGGTGCTTCTATAGGCTAGATTTTCATGTTCTTATGATGGGCCAAGTGAGGCCTACCGATCAATGGTATGGATCTCACTTTGGACCCTAAGATGTGGCCGATGGCCCACCTTGATTTTCATGATCATTCCATGATGGGGCCATTCTCCATGGACCCCATCATGATGTTTATTTTCTAGCTTGAAAATAGGTCATCTAGACCCTCTATTTCGGTGGAGGAAGGACCTCCACCGTTGATTTTGATCGGTGGGCTCATTTGAAATGGGACCCACTTGATATATGTTATAGATCATGCAAGGGAGGGCCCATAATGCCGGGGTCCCTCCATCATCACGTGTCTCTCTTTCTCTCTTTCTCTCTCCCTCTCTTTTTTTTTATTTATTTTTACGTGTGATGATATGGCCGTGTGGCCCACTTGGATGGACCCCCACCATGAAGCAGGTATTGGATCCAAGTCACTTGTAGGTGGGGCCCACTTTATGTATGTGTTGTATCCACACCACTCACCATTTGGCGGCCCACCTAAGCAGGGCCCACCTCAATGCACATGTTATGTCCAAACGTCCAGGGACGTCCCTGTACATCAATTGAAAACACAAATATGAGCTTGATTCATAAGCTTTGGGAGGGGCTTGTCCATGTAGGCCCTACCTTGATGTATGGGACTAATCCACACCGTCCATTCCATTTTCCAAATCATTTTACGCGTTGAGCAGAAAGATGAAGTTGATCCAAGCTTCTGGTGGGCCATACCTTTCAAAATAATGATTCTCACTGTTTAAATTCACTTTAATTTTTGCTACACGCCGAAATATATTCGATATTGGACTTGTTTGGCTTGTCTTGAGCCATGGAATGCAATGGCTGGAGTGGATTCACTTGATGTGGGCCCCACATATGAAAAACTACGGAAAAACGTGATTTCAAAATAAAAATAAAAATATATATATATGAGGGTACAGCGCCTGCTGCTGCTATGCAGCAGGACGCTGCTGGCGTTAGCGTGAAACGGGCAGGGATCCACGGCCCCAACCATGGCCCCACCATGATGTTTGTTTGTCATCCAACCCATTCATTATGTGAGCCCCATTACTGAAGTAGGCCCCACCCAAATATTAGCCCCATCTACGACTCAGGTGGCCACATCATAGTAAACAGTGGGGTTGAATCCTCTGCCATTGAAACCCATTTTTGGGTTCACAGAAGTTTTGGATCAAGATGAAATTTGTTTTTACTCTTCATCTAGCTCTGAGTGACCTTATGGGCAAATTGGATGGCATATAAGCATTATGGTGGGCCCCACGTGGGACCCACACTGATGTATGTGTTCTAGGCACACCGTCCACTGCTGTGGACGATGGATCCTACCCAGATGTATGTGTTTTACCAATGTCGTCCAGTGACTGGACTACCAGTGAACCCCACCATGATTTATGTGTTTATCCACACCGTCCACACCTGGACGGTGGGACCCACTATGATGCATGTGTTGCATCCAAACCGTCAATCCATTTTGCAAGCTCATTTTGGGCACGAGTTAAAGAATGAATCAGATCCATGGTTCATGTGAACCCCCCAACCATGATGCATGTGCTGCATCCAACCTATCCATCCATTTTAAAAGCTCATTTTATGGTATGAGCTAAAGAATGAGCTAGAATAATAGTTCGGTGGACCCCACCCTTGATGCATGTGTTACATCCAAACGGTCTAGCCATTTGGCAAGCTTGTCTTAATAGGTTTGAGACTAAAAATAAGATAGATCTATAGTTCAAATGGACCCCACCTTGGTATATATAAGGCCCAAGTGTTTAGGCCCACCTTGTCATATTTATGGCCCATTGTTGAGGCTCACCTTGATGTGTATGAGGCAGTTGCTGAGGCCCACTTTGATATATATAAGGCCCATGTTATGAGGCCCATTGTGATGTATTCCAAGGCCCAGGGGTTATGGCCCATTGCAATATACATAAGGCCTATTGATGTGGCCCACTTGATTTATATAAGGCCCATAGGATACGGCCCATTTGATGTATCCAAGGCCCATGGGTCGAGGCCCAACGGGATGTCCTTAGGGTCCATTGCAATGTGTGATTCCCCCATGGTTTGTGTAATGATGTTTTATGGCGGGCCATGCCTTGGGAGCTATGTCGGTTTGACGTCCACATTGTAATAATGTTGGTTAAATGTCCGCATTATGACTCTCCCTTGGGCCCATTGGTAGGGCCATATTGGTTATGTGTAGGCCATCTAGGCCCATCTTCGGTGTAAGGATAGTTCATTACTTTGTAACATGCTTAGTATATCCCCATGATTCATGCCCATACGCATCATATGTATGCTTGATATGAGGAATGTTTAATCATAGCATAAGCCGTTGGGCTGAGACATTTACGAGACTCCTTATGAGACGGAGTGCCTCACATGAGCGCGTGGTACGCGCGAGATTGCTGCATGACTAATGGTTTGACTCATGCATTTTGCATTGTGTGTCGTGATTCATTGCACGCCCTTAGTGACATAAGGGTCGTGGCCTCCACAGGCACATCGTGGATGGTCGTATTGGATACCAGAAATATTGGTTCTAACATTGTGGGCACTTAGGATGTCTTTGGGTGAAAATTTCAAAACCTTTTTTGTACCAGGAGATGCTCCAACGTCTAGACCGAGTGTATACACGAGCGCCTGAGTGCCGAATACTAGTAGGCTGCGTCTCTCTCTGTGTCGTGGTCGGTTAGAAGGGAGTGTAGCCTTATCCGCCCGAGTGAGGGGGATATAAGCTAGGCTGAGTTTGACCAGCTCATAAATGAGTCTGCTGTCAACGAGCCGGGTAGGTATTGGCATACTACTGGTCAGGCGGATAGTGTGGTCTCTTCCACTTGCTTGACTATGCAGTTAGGGAGGAGGCAGTCAGTGTGAGGTGTGTTAGACCCCGGTGATATCCAGAGAGGAATTGTACTGATATGTGTACTTGATGAGTACTGGCACGCTTGCTTTGCATCTCGCATGTGACATTTGGCTATATAGGCCTCGCATCGCATGGCCTTGGTATGACTGATAGCATTCATGCCTTGCATTACATAGTTTTAGTATAGCTGATAACATTCATGGACTTATTACATATTTCCGTATTACTCTGATATTGTACACTTGGCACTCGCCTTATACACACTTTCACCACCCTCTAAACTTTCTATAAGCTTATGCACGATAGATGCATGCAAGTGGCGTTACGTTGCAGCGTTAGGCTTAGAGCGTGCAGCCGAGCTTCTAGTGTAAGCCCCGTATCCTAGACCGTACCGTTCCATAGGCTTCCGCGGTCTTCCCGGTCGAATTCCGGTAACCTTCGACCCTTGTCCGGTATTTGCGCGACCCTGATTCTCATGCCGTTGACCCGAGTCGACTCAACCCAGGGCTTGTACCTTAGCGACCGCGTCGTCGCCGCGGTTTTGATGCCGCGACTCGCGCGCTGATGCGATGCTCTGGTCGGGAGTTGTGGGCCAGCGAGGAAACGCCGCGCGTACGAATTTCGAGAGAATCTCTACAAGGTGTCACATCAATCAATCAATCCCATCAACCCCATCATGTCAAGTACACATCAACTTTCACCATTTCCCAAGCAACCCCCAAAGTCAAAAAGTTCTTACAACCCCCATACCCTTTCTTACAACTTTTGCCAAAAAAAGTCAAAAAGTCTCTTACACCCATCCCTCTCTCCCATCCATCACTCCATCACCCATCACTCCCTCTCTCTCTCTCTCCCTTACAAGTCTCTCTCATTTCAAACTCTCCCATAGCAAAATCCATACGTATGAGTCCCCCATGGTGAGAAATTTTCATTTGTGTGGCCCACCTTTCTATCCTTAGATCTCTCATCTCAACCATCCATTCCTCATCTTCCTCCATCAAAGAGAAGCACAAGGAGCTAAGGAAGCCAAGGGAGCAAGAAGATCAAGCGGTGGGTGTTTGGATAGGATAGTTTTTTATGCTTTTAAGATGGGCCAAGTGAGGCCAACCGATCAATGGTTCGGATCTCACTTTAGATCCTATGATGTGGCCAATGGCCCACTTGGATCATCATGATCATTCCATGATGGGGCCATTCTCCATGGACCCCATCATGATGTTTACTTTCTTGCATATTTAGGGTCATCTAGACCGTCTGATTTAGTGGAGAAGGGATCTCTACCGTTGAATTTTAATTTAATGAGCCCACATGTAATGGGACCCACTTGATGTATGATTTAGTGCAAGGGAGGGCCCATAGTGCCGGGGTCCCTCCATCACACGGTCTCACTCTCTATCTCTCTCCCTTTTATTTTATTTATTTTATTTTTATTTTTTTTCTTTTATGTTAATGAGGTTATGTGGCCCACTTGAATGGACCCCACCATGAGGTAGGTATCTTATCCAAACCATTTATAAGTGGGGCCCACCTTATATGTGTAGCACCCGCACCATCCATCAGTGGTGGCCCACCTGAGCAGGCCCACCTTGTGTGGCAGACCGTCCAGCGTCGTTTTAATGTGAAAACATAAATACTAGCTTGGTTCAAGCTTGGGTGGTCCACTCATGTAGGCCCCACCTTGATGTATGTATTAAATCCACACCATCCATTCCTTCCCTAAGCCCTTTTTAGGCATTGACCTGAAAGATGGGATCCATCAGACCTTCAAGCGGGCCATACCATAGCAAATGGTGGTTTTCACCATTGAAAACTTCCCTGATTGGTTATACACTGGAATATGTCCAATATTGGACTTGTTTTGCTCGTGGTGGGCCATGGAAGAACACTGGACGGCGTGGATTCACTGGATGCGGACCCCACCTATAAAATCCTTGGATTTTCAAAAATCAAAAAAAAAATAAGAAGCAACACAGCAGCTGCTGCTGCTGTGTCAGACGGCAGCAGAGACGCTGCCTGCGCACCAGCGCTCGGGCGAGCGGGCGAGCGTACAGCCACTCACGGCTGTAGCCGTGGGCCCCACCTTGATGTTTATATACCATCTAAACCGTTCATAGGGTGGGCCACTACCTGACGTGGGCCCACCCCAAAAATCAGACTGATCCAAGACTCGGGCGGCCCACATCAAAGGAAACAGTGTGAATTGGACTCTACCGTTGGAACCCTTTTTGGGCCCACAGAAGTTTTGGATCAGGGTGAAATTTATTTTCACCCTTCATCTAGGTCTGCTGGACCTTATCAACGGTCTGGATGGAATATAAACATTATGGTGGGCCCCACATGGAGCCACAGTGATGTAAGTGTTTTTGCCACCGTCCGCCTGGACGGTGGGCTGCGGTGGAGCCCACTGTGCATGTGTTGCATCCCCACCGTCCAGGGACGGTGGGTGTTTCCAGGTACGTGCGTCTGTGGGTGTGTGCGTGTGTGTGTGTATATATATTTATATATATATATATATATATATATATATATATATATATATAATATTATGTTATATATAATACTTATGTATTGTATATATATATATTATATGCTATATTATATATATTTTTATTGGTGTGGGAGGGCCACCTCAGTTGCTTGTGGCCCATGGTTGAGGCCCACTTTGGTGTACATGTAAGGCCCATGGGTCGAGGCCCATTTAATGCATTAGGGGCCCATGGGTCGAGGCCCATTAAAATGTATTGGGGGCCTATGGGTCGAGGCCCATTTGATACATTATAGGCCCATGTGAGTAGGCCCATTTGATGCACGTATGGGGCCCAATTGGCGAGGCCCATTTGATACATATAAGGCCCATGTGAGCAGGCCCATTTGATGCACTCTAAGGCCCACGGGTTATAGCCCATTGTAATGAACATAAGGCCCATTGGTGCGGCCCATTGATGTGGCCCACTTAATGAATATAAGGCCCATGTGATTTGGCCCATTTGATGTATTTAAAGCCCAATGGGATGTACCTAAGGTTCATTGCAATGTGCAGTCCCAACATGATTTATGTAATGACGTTTACGTCAGGGCTATGCCTTGGGAGCAATGGTGGTTTGACGTCCACATTGTAGGTATAGTGTGGTTAAATGTCCGCATTATGACTTTCCCTAAGGCCCATTGTTAGGCTCGTGCGTGTTATGTGTAGACCGTCTAGGCCCATCTTTGTTATGCACATCATCCATCCTATATAACATGTTTAGTTCCATGATTCATGACCATATGCATCATATGCATGCTTGATATGAGGAATGACTGATCATAGCATATGCCTTCGGGCAGATTGTTTAGGGGCTCCCATACAGGGGGTGTTGCCCTACATGAGTGCACGATATGCGCAGGATTACTGCATGACTGAGTAGTGTGATTCATGCATTTGCATTATGTGATATGGTTACTGTACGCCCTAGCGACATCGGGGCCGTAGCCTCCACAGACGTATCGTGGTTGGCAGGATTGGATACCGAAAATACTGTTCTACATGGGGTGCGATAGATATCCCTGGGTGAAAGTCCCTAAACCCTTATAGTACCAGGAGGTTGCTCCAACGTCTAGACCGAGTGGATGCATGAGCGCTGAGTGTCGATTACCAGACGGTTGCGCTTTCCACTGTGTCGTGGTCGGTTGGAAGGGGGTGCGGCCTACCCGCCCAAGAGTAGGGGGCAATGCTAGGCTGAGTCTGACCAGCTCGAGGAATGGGTCCGCTATTGACGAGCCGAGCCCGATATTGGCAGGCGGATAGTGAGGTCTTTTCCACTCACCTTATTGCGCGCGATGGGGCGGCAATCTGGCTTGGAGTGTACTAGACCCCGGTGATATTCCAGATTTTGAGCTGTATTGATATGTGGACTTAGATGAGGATTTGCATGCTTGAGTTGCATTTCGCATTGCATGGCCTTGGTATGGCCGACATCATTCTTTGCACCGCATGGCCTTGGTACGGCTAATGGTATTCTTGGCATTCATCAGCATGTTCCGCATTACTCTGATACTGCATAACTACATTACCACCTTGAGCATACACTTTCACCACCCTCTAAGCTTTCTATAAGCTTATGCACGACTGTTGCGTGCAGGTGACGTTGGATCGCAGCAGCGCTGAGGCTTAGGCGCGTGGCAGATCATTTTTGGAGTTTTGTTCATCTTCATTGTATTTCCCTTATGCTCATTGTACTTGTAAAGTTTTTGATTATAGTGGAAATGTGATGGAGTTTTTGGTTGTTGTGTGTGGGTTATGCCTTTGGTTATGCTTATTATGAATTAAACTGATATTGAAAATCCTCCTTATAGCATCCCAGGATCGGAATCTGGCGAATGGGCGCTGGGAGCAGAGAATGGGGTTCTACGGAGGCTGTCGGCGCCAGATTCGGCGATCGGGAATTTTGTGAGCCCGGTCTCCGAGTTTGGGGCGTGACATCTAGAGTTTATGTTACTTTCATTATATTGTATTTCCCTTTCAGACGCATTGTACTTAAAGTTTTTGATATAGTGGATATGTGGTGTTGTTGTTTTGTGACTTGGTTATGCTTATGGTTATGCTCCATTACAAAAAAAAAATTCATACTGAAAATCCTCCTTGTAGGATCCCAGGATCGGAATCTGGCGTATGAGCATTGGGAGCTGAGAATGGGGTACTACGGAGGCTGTCGGCACTGAATTCGACGATCGAAAATTTTATGAGCGCGTTTTCTGAGTTTGGGGTGTGACAAAAGTTGGTATCAGAGCATAACTTGGGAATACCTGAGATCACATCACATATCTGTTATGAACTTAGAGTGGATAGGTTCCAAGTCCGAATAACTTAACAATTTTCTGACATCGGCCCTTAACATTTATGCCTTCGAGAATTCTCAATGCTGATAGGCCCTTGTTCCTTCTTGTAGGACGTAATGGCTAGAAGATCGACCCGAGCGAATCCCGCTCCACCACCTGCGACTCTCGCTCCACCACCTGCGACTCCCGCTCCACCACCTGCGACTCTCGCTCCACCACTAGATATTCCTGCTTTTCAGCCCGGGGATGCCATTCCTTTACCTGAGACGGGTGCGGATCCTACCATACCCGTGAGTGCCACCCAGGTGCAGCAGATGCTTCAGGCGATGACTGCTATTCTTCAGGGGCAAAGCAGGCGTCCTACTGTTACACCAGCCGAGGCCAAGCAGGAGCGTGCGAGCGCCCTTCTCAAAGACTTTCGACAGCACGATCCTCCACGTTTCCAGGGCGAGCCTGACCCTACTGCAGCGGAGATATGGTGCTCCGAGGTGGAGAAGATATTTGACACCATGAGATGTACAACCCAGCAGTGAGCCCCATTAGCTGTATTCATTCTCCAGGTGAGGCTCAACATTGGTGGGCATCTGTAGCCTGATTGGTAGCGATCGATTTTGAGTGGACCTGGGAGGACTTTGTAGACCAGTTTGACTAGAAGTTCTTTCCCGAGCATGTGCGACAGCAGCGCGCATTAGAGTTTGAGACTCTGGTCCAGGGAGACATGACGGTGTCCCAGTATGAGGCATGTTTCGTCGTGCTGTCGAGATTCATGACCTACCTTGTTGATGATGAGGGGCTGAAGGCCCACCGTTTTGAGAACGATTTGCGTCCTGCCCTCAGGAGTTATGTGATCGGACACATGCTTCCGACTTTTAAGCATATTGTGGAGAGGGTCCAGATCTACGAGTCAGATTGGGTCAATTTGCAGAGAGCCCGTGACCTGAGGGGAGATCAGAAGAGGAAGGAGCCCTCCAGTAGCTCCCGGTCACAGCAGCATCGTTCACAGCAGCGATGCACGACCCGCCCAGCATTTCGAGCACCAGCAGTACCCCCAGCACCACCTTCGGGACCGTTCGTAGGTACCTGTTTTAGATGCGGTAGGACAGGACATCGAGTGCACGAGTGTCCCCATCTGCAACAGCAGCAGCTGAGGGCACAGCATCCACCTCCGCAACAACCACCACAGCATCAGCAGCTAAGGGCACCATATCAGCCCCGCGACAGTCCCCACAGCAACAGCAGCGATCGCAGCACTAGCCTCTGGGACCTCCCCCGTAGCAGCAGAGACCTCAGAGGGGACCTACACCTCCCCAGCAGACCCAGGGCAAATTTTATACCGCCCAGCAAGACCCTTAGTCATCAGGAGCAGTCGTCGATGATTCCTGTGACTTGGCCCCTATACCGTCTTCCTAGATTGTTCATGAATGAGGTGTCCTGGGAGGTAGAGCTTGAGATTTGTGGGCGTTATCCCTATCCCTTAAATGTTTGATTATGTTGGCATGTTGTATTCTGATTATATATATAAATATATATATATAGCGGTGCGGTTTCCCTCTCTTGGTAAGCTCTGTATTGGTTATGTTATGATTTAAATTTTGAGAATGAAATTTCTTATTAGGTGGGGAGAGCTGTAAAACCCGTATCCTAGTCCGTATTGTTCCGTCGAATCCCGCGATCCTTCCTGTCGAATTTCGGCAACCTACGACCGATAATCAACGTTTGCGCACAACCCTAAGTCGTATCCTGTAAAATTGAGTCGGCTTTATTCGAGACTTATACCATTGCGACTGCACCGTTGCCACGGTTCCAACGTCGTGACTGTTGCACCGATCCGATACCTTGGCAGAGAGATGTGGGTTGGCGTTCAGTTTGAGAAAACACCGGGCGTTTGCAATCCCAATAGAATCTCTACGACATGTCCCATCAATCAATCACTCCGTCAATCTATCAATTCCATTAAGGGTCAAGTACACCATCACCTCACACCCATCCCCAAGCAACCCATAAGTCAAAAGTTTCTTACACACCCCATACCCTTCTTACATCATCTACCCCCTAAAGTCAACAAAATCCTTACACACCCATCCCTCTCTCCCATCCATCACTTCATCACCCATCACTCTCTCTCCTTACATCCCATTCTCTCTCTCATTTTTCAAAACACAAAATCCCAAGCAAAAGAGTGTGGACGTCCAACACTTCTAAGGAGAGAAAAGTGAGTGTGTGTGGCCCACTTTTCATCCCAAAAATCCATCATCCTAGCCATTCATTTCTCATCTTCCACCGTTAAAGTGAAGCACAAGGAGATCGGCTTTCCAACAGACTAAGAAGATCGACGGTGGGTGCTTCTATAGGCTAGATTTTCATGTTCTTATGATGGGTCAAGTGAGGCCTACCGATCAATGGTATGGATCTCACTTTGGACCCTAAGATGTGGCCGATGACCCACCTTGATTTTCATGATCATTCCATGATGGGGCCATTCTCCATGGACCCCATCATGATGTTTATTTTCTAACTTGAAAATGGGTTATCTAGACCCTCAATTTCGGTGGAGGAAGGACCTCCACCAATGATTTTGATCGGTGGGCCCATTTGAAATGGGACCCACTTGATGTATGTTATAGATCACGCAAGGGAGGGCCCATAATGCCGGGGTCCCTCCATCATTACGTGTCTCTCTCTCTCTTTCTCTCTCCCTCTCTTTTTTTATTTATTTTTGCGTGTGATGATATGGCCGTGTGGCCCACTTGGATGGACCCCCACCATGAAGCAGGTATTGGATCCAAGTCAGTTGTAGGTGGGGCCTGCTTTATGTATGTGTTGTATCCACACCACTCACCATTTGGTGGCCCACCTAAGCAGGGCCCACCTTAATGCACGTGTTATGTCCAGATGTCCAGGGACATCCTTGTACGTCAATTGAAAACACAAATATGATCTTGATTCATAAGCTTTGGGAGGGGCTTGTCCATGTAGGCCCCACATTGATGTATGGGACTAATCCACACCGTCCATTCCATTTTCCAAATCATTTTAGGCGTTGAGCCGAAAGATGAAGCTGATCCAAGCTTCTGGCGGGCCATACCTTTTAAAATAATGATTCTCACCATTTAAATTCACTTTAATTTTTGCTACATGCCGAAATATATTCGATATTGGACTTGTTTGGCTTGTCTTGAGCCATGGAATGCAATGGCTGGAGTGGATTCACTTGATGTGGGCCCCACATATGAAAAACTACGAAAAAACGTGATTTTAAAATAAAAATAAAAATATATATATGAGGGTGTAGCGCCTGCTGCTGCTGTGCAGCAGGACGCTACTGGCGTTAAAGTGAAACAGGCAGGGATCCACAGCCCCAGCCATGGCCCCACCATGATGTTTGTTTGTCATCCAACCCATTCATTATGTGAGCCCCATTACTGAAGTAGGCCCCACCCAAATATTAGCCCCATCTAAGGCTCAGGTGGCCCACATCATAGTAAACAGTGGGGTTGAATCCTCTGCCATTGAAACCCGTTTCTGGGTTCACAGAAGTTTTGGATCGAGATGAAATTTGTTTTTACTCTTCATCTAGCTCTGAGTGACCTTATGGGCAGATTGGATGGCATATAAGCATTATGGTGGGCCCCACATGGGACCCACACTGATGTATGTGTTCTAGGCACACCATCCACTGCTGTGGACGGTGGATCCTACCCAGATGTATGTGTTTTACCAATGTCATCCAGTAACTGGACTGCCAGTGAGCCCCACCATGATTTATGTGTTTATCCACACCGTCCACACCTGGACAGTGGGACCCACCATGATGCATGCGTTTCATCCAAACCATCAATCCATTTTGCAAGCTCATTTGGGCATGAGCTAAAGAATGAATCGAATCCATGGTTCATGTGAACCCCACCAACCATGATGCATGTGCTGCATCCAACCTGTCCATCCATTTTAAAAGCTCATTTTATGGTATGAGCTAAAGAATGAGCTAGATCAATAGTTCGGTGGACCCCACCCTTGATGCATATGTTGCATCCAAATGGTCCAGCCATTTGGCAAGCTTGTCTTAATAGGTTTGAGACTAAAAATAAGATAGATCTATAGTTCAAATGGACCCCACCTTGGTATATATAAGGCCCAAGTGTTTAGGCCCACCTTGTCATATTTATGGCCCATTGTTGAGGCTCACCTTGATGTGTATGAGGCGTTGCTGAGGCCCGCTTTGATATATATAAGGCCCATGTTATGAGGCCCATTGTGATGTATTTCAAGGCCCAGGGGTTATGGCCCATTGCAATGTACATAAGGCCCATTGATGTGGCCCACTTGATTTGTATAAGGCCCATAGGATGCGGCCCATTTGATGTATCCAAGGCCCATGGGTCGAGGCCCAACAGGATGTCCTTAGGGTCCATTACAATGTGTGATTCCTCCATGGTTTGTGTAATGATGTTTTATGGCGAGCCATGCCTTGGGAGAAATGTTGGTTTGACGCCCACATTGTAATAATGTTGGTTAAATGTCCGCATTATGACTCTCCCTTGAGCCCATTGGTAGACCCATACTGGTTATGTGTAGGCCGTCTAAGCCCATCTTCAGTGTAAGGATAGTTCATTACTTTGTAACATGCTTAGTATATCCCCATGATTCATACCCATACGCATCATATGTATGCTTGATATGAGGAATGTTTAATCATAGCATAAGCCGTTGGGCTGAGACATTTACGGAACTCCTTATGAGACGGAGTGCCTCACATGAGCGCGTTGTATGCCCGAGATTGCTGCATGACTAACGGTTTGACTCATGCATTTCACATTGTGTGTCATGATTCGTTGCACGCCCTAGCGACATAAGGGTCGTGGCCTCCATAGGCACATCGTGGATGGTCGTATCGGATACCGAAATTATTGGTTCTAGCATTGTGGGCGCTTAAGATGTCCTTGGGTGAAAATTCTAAAACCTTTTTGGTACTAGGAGATGCTCCAACGTCTAGATCGAGTGGATACACGAGCGCCCGAGTGCTGAATACTAGTAGGTCGTGTCTCCCATTGTGTCGTGGTCGGTTGGAAGGGGGTGTGGCCTTATCCGCCCGAGTGAGGGGGCTATAAGCTAGGCTGAGTTTGACCAGCTCGCAAATGAGTCCACTATCAACGAGCCGGGTAGGTATTGACAGACTACTAGTCAGGTGGATAGTGTGGTCTCTTCCACTTGCTTGACTGTGCAGCTAGGGAGGAGGCAGTCAGTGTGAGGTGTATTAGACCCCGGTGATATCCAGAGAGGAACTGTACTGATATGTGTACTTGATGAGTACTGGCACGCTTGCTTTGCATCTCGCATATGACATTTGGCTATATAGGCCTCGCATCGCATGGCCTTGGTATAGCCAATAGCATTCATACCTTGCATTACATAGTTTTGGTATAGCTGATAACATTCATGGACTTACTGCATATTTCCGTATTACTCTGATATTATACACTTGGCATTTGCCTTACACACACTTTCACCACCCTCTAAACTTTCTATAAGCTTATGCACAATAGATGCGTGCAGGTGGTGTTAGGTTGCAGCAGCGTTGGGCTTGAAGCGTGCAGTCGAGCTTTTAGAGTTTCTGTTACTTTCATTATATTGCATTTCCCTTTCAAACGCATTGTACTTAAAGTTTTTGATATATTGGATATGTGGTGTTGTTGTTTTGTGACCTGGTTATGCTTGTGGTTATGCTTCATTAAAAAAAAATTCATACTGAAAATCCTCCTTGTAGGATCCGAGGATCGGAATCTGGCGTGTGGGCATTGGGAGCTGAGAAAGGGGTACTACGGAGGCTATCGGCACCGGATTCGGTGACCGGGAATTTTGTAATCCCATTTTTCGAGTTTGGGGCGTGACAGATAGGTCAGTAAATGGTCACTAAATAGGAGCTGAACCTTCGTATTAAAGAATAGGTTTAACAATAGTTACAAGTTAAGTCACAATAAACAAAGTTAGTGTATCCGCAAATGTTAATAGAAACCTTAGCCAATTCTATACTATTAGAAACCTCCTTAGGATGATCTATTACGATATTGATTTACCCCTTCCTCGGACATAGATTAAAACGAGGACTCTCTTAGACCAAGACCTAAAGGACAACCTTAGAAATAGGAAATTTAAACCTTTTAGTGATGGGCATTTCCTAAGCTTTTAGAGTGATCGGACTACGGAGTTACTGAAATATACAACTGCGAAACATTCGCGGCTTGACCCAGTTCTCAATCCTGAGCGACTACCAATGGACTCACTGCTTTGACCGAGAAGAAGACCAGGATCCACCAAGACTAAAAAAGGATACATGAGCCTTCCACCCTAGTCAGGTAGATGATTGATGTATCGAGATCAAACCCATTACAACTGTCTCTCCGTGTTGGTCGACCATTGAAAACAAATATCTTACTCTAAATAGATGGGAATCATCATCAAGACTCTAAATAGGGAAAGAAATTCATTGTAGCAAACCATCAGGATGTAAGTAAGAGATAAAGAAATAAGTTTTTAAGGGGGGTAGAGACTAAAATGTACTAGACTAGCATGGACAATGTACACCATACCACGCGTATAAACTTAAAATAAATAAAACGTAGGCAAATGAAATAATCAAATCGTTATTTATTCCTCTTAGGCAATTTCAGGGACGAAATTGGTTTTTAAGCGGGGTAGATTGTAACATCCCGGATTTTTTTCCAACTTGGCAATGGACGTCCTTGGACGTAGAACTGCCCTAGGACCTTATTTTGTTGTAATTAGGTCATAATTTAATTAAGTATTAATAGCTTGGATCACTTTCTATATAAACTACAAAGGCCCAAGTACCACCTCAGGCAGAAATCAAATATGACCAAATCTTTTAGAAACTAAACGAGAATTAATTTAGTGTTAAACTAGATTTTCTGTGCAATGGGCCCTAATCACTTTAAATACAAACTGAAAGACTCAAACCGTGTAGTATCATTGACGCTACATTACCCTGAAATCTAGAATCCATCCCTAAACCTGGTTGCTCTCAGGAGCACACCGAAACTCCGTCTCGGACCTAGACCGCACGTCGAAAGTCCGATAACCGCAAAACTATACAACTATGCCCACATTACTGGACTTGACAACTCCCTCAGAAATCAAGTCTTAATTGTGTCTAAAAATGCACAACTTGAGCCTGGAGCAAAGTGTGTGAGGAATGTGGATATCTTTAGAAATAAAATTCGAATTTAAGTAATCTGAGTCGTGTCGCTTGCGGGCCAAATATAAGGATTCAGACCGTCAGAATCTGACCCAAATACACCCTCAAATCAAGGAAAATGTCCCATATATGGCAATGCACTTGTGGCCCTGATCGAGTGCCCATGACCGTTGAACTGAAACTGGTCCGCCATGATCGATCTGTAAACCCGATCGGAGCGAAAACTCAGCCTGACCTAGATCCATGGTCAGGGAGCTTAAGTCCGACCGCATGTGGAAAATGGGCCACTAGAAGTACTCCGTTGGATTGAAACAGACGCTTTTTGGATATAACCTAAGTATACCTTGGCCCTGGGGCCATTTCCATCAGTTCTGGGCCTATTAAGGGCCTTAAACCCTCTCTCTCATTCCGTATGATTTTGCAACCCTAGGAGAGAGAAGAGAGTAAAGAGAGAAGGAAAGAGAGAGAAAGTGAGAGAGAAAGTTGGAGAGAGTTCCTGGTATCCGAGCCCATCGTTCCACATGCTAAATCGACCTATCTTATCGCTATACCGACTATTCTGATTCCATTTTCGGGAAAGAAATCCTAACCCTAATCTGTTTTAGGGATTCAGGTAGAGTAAATGGTGAAATAGCTGACCTGTTTCATGCTATGGGTTGCCGTTGTGTCGTAAACAAAGACTTAGTGTTTAAACTGAGTTCGTTACGCGTTTACTGGCGAAACGTGCGGATTATAAATGTTTAGGTTATGGTTTTCAAGGCTTTCAAAATTAGTTAATGATTTATGACTGACTTAAATTGCTATCACATGCTTAAACACGTTGTTCCCGCATTTTACACCTATATATGAACTATGTTGAATATAGTGTATTCTTGTGTTTGTTGAAATGTTTGTATGAGTATGGATTCTGGATATGGTTTTGCCATGATTAACTGTTGTAGACATATGGTTGAGGTATACGTGACAATTCCTTACTGAAAGGATTTGCCTTAATATGTGCTATCACCAACATACGTCAGGTATGTTGGAATATGTAGTCTAAGTGTTTGTAGAAATGTCTGAATAAACAAGTGTATAATAAATCATACTTTATATGGGCGTTGAGAAGAGATTCTCAACTACCTTAACGATGTGTATGATTTCCTCCATGTAACTTATATTCTTTGTCTGTTTTACTTAGACACTGCATATGTGTGAATTCATGTTTAAGTTGAAATCCATCAAATGCTTACATGCTTGTATGATTGGAATTGTTGATCCATTACTATTCCGATTAGCTTGTTTGATTATCTGTTATAGTTGATTGTGTTTGGGACTACAGAATGGTCCAGGCAATCGGTAACAGGCATTAAATAGGTGGCTGAGGTTGATTTCGCCACATAGGACGTGATCGATGAATCCGAGCCGTACGAAGAATGTTGGCAGTGGTTAGGCCACACGGAGTGCTTACGCACTTCATGTCGATCAACTCAACGTGCGCTTGTACTAGTCGAGCTCGTCAAGTAACCTGATTGACCCGATGTATGTTCACCATGTATGGACGCTACTGCTTGAGCTTAAGGTACCAAACTTACCAGTGGAAACCCCTTTAACCTTGGTACCTCGATCCGCTAAGACTCATGAGCCGGACATGGTGGTATGGGATACCGTGGTCGAGCTGTCGGCCTACGTTGCGGTGACGAGCCTCCTCGTAGTGACCAGTGAGCAACCCAAACTCGTGAGCCGAATACAGTGGTATGGGACACTGTATTCGATCTGTCGACCTACCCTTGCGCAGCCTGGCTGTGGTCCCCAGTCGGGTTGGTGACGAGCCTTTAAAAATAGACTGCCAGTTGGTAGGGTGTGGGTGGTAGTGACCTCGAGTGTACTCTAAGACTGCGTTGAGGTGATGAGTCTTTTCGTAGCAACTAGAGTACAAAATAGGCATAAACTGATCAGGTGACGAGCCCTTTGTAGTGACCTAGAACTGCAACATCATATAAGATTTGCTAGGACTGATGACCCTAGAATGGATCATTGTTTGGAAATTGATATAAGGGAGGTACCTTAGCTTCCCAATCCTGCTGTATGAAAAGGACTAATAAGAACTTGGTAATCATATTCATGCACCACATTGGATGTGCCATTTGGTGATGTGTAGAGAGCACGAGGAAGTGACTGACATGCGCGACCGTTAGATGAAGATCGCTAAGGGAGTGCAGGTGAGGGCATGCATCATTTATTCAACCATTCCTTCATTAATCAGAGTACTTAGGGATGTTCGATTGTATTGTTTTAGCATTACTGCTTGACTGAATTGATAATATGTTAACCTTTGCTTTATTGTTCCACTGAGTTGATCACTCACTCCCACGTTACAGGACGGTGTCTTAAACACCAACCAGACCCTTTTGTAGGTTCAGATGATGGCCTAGCCTGCGAGGCGGAGCTGGACTTTGAGGATGATGAGGAGGCATTCTCATATATGCAGTATTCAGGCGGGTTCTCGTAGACCGTTCTGAATCGACGGGGCTTCAGGGTTATACTTGTAGTGGACTATTACATTTTTGACATTTTATATTTTGAAATAATACATGTAATTATTGACCTGGCAATGCATACATACTTTGGGGACTTATACTGATTTGTAGAGTTATATATATTTGAGTCAGTCTTCCGCTTGCGTATTACAACTGTCCCTAGATTATATTTTGCTGATTTGGCTTAATCTTATTCATGTTTTATGCACTAATACAGACAACATTTAATCATTATTAAATATGTTGTATAAGTGATGCGTTGGAACTCGGGAGTTGGACTTTTACTCAACCCCCGATTTTCAGGGCGTTACAAACTGTCTTCGATGTCATCGAGCAGGTCATCGAGCAATTGAACAGGGCTTCGATGTCAACGAGAACTCAATCCAATTTGTCCAGCAACCAGACTTGATTTCCTATAATTCTACGATGTCATCGACCAGCGGTCAATGAGATAGACAGTGAAGTTCAAATTCTGTGAATTTCTACACTTTACACTTTCAACTTCCATCCTTCCTTCTCCACTTGGTTTCCTTGAATCTTGGGTTCTTAAAATCTTCAATCTTAGTCTCCTAAGATCCATCCCTTACCTTAGTGATTCTTAGGCATCAAATCCATGCTTTTAACATTCATTTCAATCCAAACTCTTAAATTCACCTCGTAATACAAACATGTATAAAATATACCCATTAAGCATTATCATGTTCATAAAATCAAGATATAAACAGGAGAAATATGTAATATTTAACACTCAACACTGCGCAAGCTGAAAAGTAGGGGATCTTATTGTTATGTGTAAAAATTGACTGGATAAAGCGATGAGGTCAGCTCAGACATCTCTGCGGGACACGAGGTCAACTAGCGCCAGCTATGACCAATGAGCTACTCAATGACCAAGGAAGAGAGGTCGGTCACCTATTACATATGAAGGCAAGTCAACAGGTCGGTAGGTTGGCCATCTACCCAATGATAAGGGGAGACTCGAAGCTCATCCGAGTATCCAAGTCGGTCAAGACCACCTTAGACTCTTGAGGTAGGTCAGTAGGTCGGCCATCTATCCAATGATAAAGGGAGACTCGAAGCTCATCCGAGTATCCAAATCGGCTAAGACTACCTCGGACTCTTAAGCTCGACCCCCCACAACATATGTAATCCAAATTCTATTAAAGAAAGGAGCTTGGCCTCACTACCCTAACACAAAGTATAAGGGCATGTCGGTAGGTCAACAACATACATGACATTGAGAGAAGGGTCAGGGCTCACCGAAGAATCCAGGTCAGCATACTACAGCCAGGTTAGGTCGGCATACTACCCTCAGGTCAGGTCAGAAAAGACCACCTCGGCCTCCTACTGTACATCTCCACTAATTCCGAATAATCAGATCTTATCTAAGAGAGATTCGCACGAGATCTTTTCCAAAAATCTCGAAGGATATCTGTGACACGCTCGAGATCCCGAGATCTTCACCAAGGATTTGAGAGATTCCCCCACATGTTCGGGATCCGAATCCCTCTATAATACTTCTCTACTAAATAAGGAGATCTCCTCTACATCACTGCCTCTCCTCAACTATAAATAGGAGCATCTCTAATGGTGAAAGGTATGCAAAATCACTCATCTAAAATCCATCGATACTACTAGACCCAGATTCCTAGCCTAGCTTTGGCATCGAAGGGTCCCCTGCTCTAGCCAGGGTCTCCTTTGTCTTCTTCCTGTGCAGGTACTCAAAGGTCTAAAAATGGTGTACTAGATTTTTGCATCAACACTAATAATGAGTCCAATCACATATACTATAATAGATGTGTCATTCAGGCAACTAGTTTATATATGATAGTGTACATATGTGTGTGGGATGTGCTGACTATTAATGTCTAACATTCATCTAATTATTCATACAAATAAGTTCACTAACAAATCTAAACCACAATTCATAACTGATGAGTAAAGGTGGGGTATACATTCGCTTTGGCATTAAGTTTTGCACATTCTCTACCAAAGAGGGGCATCTGTAGACACCCCACCTTAGGTCGATAAGCTGATTGAAATTGAACCGTTTAGACATTTGGCTAAATCCCAAATCTAATCCATAGTCCATACCCTAACTAAAACCCTAAACCCCAACCTGTAACTTAAAACCCTATTCCAAACCCTTAACCTTAGAGCCTCGAGTAAACTCAGCGAGTCAACTTGTCTACTCAGCCTACCTAGTCCATCCACCTAGTAAAATCACTTAGTTTAGCCCAACCTTAAAGCCAGGCCTGAACCAAGCCCAACCGAAGTTCAAGGCAAATAGCAAATTGACAACCCAAAAGGTAGAGCCTCCAAACAAGTATGAGAGACCCCCTGTTAAGACAGGAGGTCCCGTGTGTAACTGACAGCTCCTTGAGAGTCACTGGCCATGTGGCATTCCTCCTGTCTGGGAAAGCGCCCTCCAAGCATGCAGTTTCTACCTTGTACAACCCCCATGTATGTAGTAATGTGCATTAACATCGATGCCCCTATCTTGGACCCGTATTTTCTATTTTAACACCTAATCCAATTGTTGAGATGTTACCACATGGAAATCTCAAATCCAGACCTTTGAAGCACCTTTCACCCCCCTGAACTTGGCAAGAATCACCAGAAAACTAGGTTTTGGAGCTATAAATGACCCCCTCCCCTTCCCATTTCAAGCATTCAGTAACTATCAAAGTATCCATCACTCATTAAGAGTCCCTTAGCCACCCATTTCCATCCCTCCACCAAGGAGAGGAAAGAGCCATAGGAAGGAGAGCCTAGCCCTAGTCTAGCATAGCCTAGTCAAATCCCTAGCCTCTTGAGCAATCCAGGTCCTGATCTAAACCATTCAATCCCATTCTTGCGACACAGCTGTCCATCCAACCATTCAATCTTTAATCAACTTCATCCAATCCAACATTAACATAGTGCAACACTCATTCCCCTCTCAACCCCCTGCTCATTAAATTCATCATATTTGTATTGCATTACGTCACCTCTTGCACCTAATTGGCTCGGGCGTATGCTCTGTGGCTTGCCAAATTAATCAGATCATGCTCATCAGAAACCCAATCGATTAACTCACGCTTTGTCATAAGCATTACATATAACACAACATCACCATTCCACGTGCATGACATCACATAGATAATACTCAACACCTTATTAGTTCAAATGTATGCTTTGTGGAAAAGGGGTTGATCTTCCCAGCTGAGTTTCAAATGAATAGGTGTAGAAAATTTACCTGGATGATGAACCTTTGTAGTTCTTTCTTGTTTTTAGAAGGCGCTGCTTCTAAGATGGCTCATACCTTCTTTTAGTGACCTTTATGCCTTGTTAATGCTTAGGAAATCCAAGGAAGTTTCCAACAAAGACTTTAAATGTGCACTTCAATGGATTCATCTTGAGCTTGTGTCTCCTCATATGCTAGAAGGATCTCCTTAGATGGGCAAAGTGATCCTCGAGATCAACTAACTTCACTATGATGTTGTCAATATATACATTCATAAACATGCCAATCATGTCATGGAAGATGATGTTCATGACCCTTTAGCATAGTGCAATACTTATTCCCCTCTCGACTCCCATGCTCATCAAATTCATCATTTTGTAATGCATTACGTCACCTCTTGCACCTAATTGGCTCGGGCGTATGCTTTGCAACTTGCCAATATAATCGGATCCAACCCATCAAAAACTCAGTCAATTAACTCACGCTTTATCATAAGCATTGCATATAATACAACATCACAATTCCACATACATCGCATCACATACATAACACTTAGCACCCGTTCGGTTCAAACGTATGCTCTATTGCTTGCCAACATAATCGAATACTGGTCATCAGAAACTTGGACTGATTGGTTTCATGAACGTCCACAGCATTATATTTAACACAACATTATACACACCATAGGATCATTAGTGCTCGAGAACTAATCCCAACCCTCAAAAGTTAATTGAATATTATGAAGTAGAGACCGTACAGTTAATGGGCAAAGTAGGTGCCTAACATCTTCCCTCTTTGTAATCTTGGTCCATTACATCAAATCTTTAACCGCAAATCAATGAGTCATCTTAAGATTAAAAATCTTCTGATTCTCCCTCCTAAGCATTTTTATAGGGTCTAGCCAATTGTAGGATCGAAGTAATTGGCTAGTGGTGACTCCGGTCATATATAATATACTTCACATGTATAAATGTAAAAGCCCTCAAAAGAGGCAACCTGTGGAAGCCGCGAGTTAATTCTGTTCGAGATCCAACATCCACATAACCTTCTAATATCGTAATGACTGGAAAGTGGTGCCAATTCTGAATCGGCATCAGAATTGGTCCCAAAGGAATATCCCTTGGCATGGTGGTCACATTGCTCACATGGGCATCTAGTTCAACCTCGGTTTTAGTCGGTTTGGCCTTTATGCCCAAAGAATCTCATTCACAGGTTGGACTAGTTGTGATGAACACATCTAGATCTCTACGAGTTTTATAGCTGTCGTCACCTTAACTGATCAACTGTTCTTATCTCGTCTGATGAGGCAAAATGGGCCAACTTTTTTATTACAAAATTTTTCTTCGGCTAAGTTTGAGCCCGCCTTAAATGACCATTTTTTAGCCCAAACAATTTCTACTTTTGGTCCTCCCCATAGGATTAGGATCTGATGGAGCAATGATGGAATGCATCAATTGGAGTGAATCCAGTTGCCTCTGAGGAGAGCATTGTAATTGGTAGATGGCTTTATCCTAAAGAATGCGTCATGACCTTACTAGCACTGACTTGTAACTCGATGTCGAGTATCCCTTTAGTATTTTTGATAGCCCCTGTGAACCCCAAAACTATTATTTTGGTGGGTATAAGTTATTGATCGTCTTGTTAGGTTTTTAACTGTAACCATTAACATGATATTAACCATGACACCATTGTCTATCATGACGGCCCCTGTGAACCCCGAAACCATTATTTCGGTGGGTAATAAGTTATTGATAGTCTTGTTAGGTTTTTAACTATAGCCATTGACATGATATTAACCATGACACCATTGTCTATCATGACCCGAGATACAAGGTATCCATCCATATGTGTAGAAACATACATGGATTTGAGGTGTTTTGATAGCCTATCTGGGGGTCTTGTGAAGACCACTCTTTCCACACCTCCGACTTCTTAAATGTGGACAGAGCCCTACCATATAGTGTTGGTCAATCATTGGAATCTCAGAACCCGACGGGGTTATATCTTATTCCTCCTGATCAGCTTCATCTGCAACAGAGGATTGGTCATTACATTCTCAATCTCAGGCAAGTGCATAGGCTTCCACATCAAATATTGTTGACGACTCCCTTATTTTTGTTAGTGCACTGATTTGTACACCTGTTTGTCAATCAAATGCATTTGTGTATCAATGAGTTGGTTGAGCCCTTAGAAGCTGAAGATTAAAGACAAATGAAGACTTAGAGCATCAAGGAGTGAAGAACATGTAAATTGAGGTGCCTTGGTGACCCAAACCTTAAATCCAAAACAACATAACCTCTAGATGATCCTAACCTTAATATGTAAACCTTGATTGATCATCACATAACCTTAGGAGCCATAATGAAACATGATAAGTTAGGCTCAAAGAGGTGCAAAGTTATTGTAAATGTAATTATCCAAAATGGTAGTTTTCGGGTGGCCCTTGATCCCATTGATAACTTGTCGATGGGTCTCGATGAAATTGAAGACCAGCTCGATTTGTTCGAATAAATAGTCTAGCAACCATACAGAAAATTTTTAAATTTTCTCGATGAGATCGAAGGACAGTTTGATCCTATTGAAGGCCCTTTTGATCCTATCAACAAAGCTGTGAAGTAGTCGTTGCAACACGATTTTTATAAAATGGCATTCGATTCTTGGTCATTTTGATGGGTTTTTAGTTTAAGAGAAGTCTAGGTGATTCCCCACTCATATCCCTTATCCTAAGCATCTAAAATAAAGAGATTTAAGTCATCTTCCTTATCATTTATCACTTAAGTGAGCATTCCAAGCTTCCTTTAAAGATGAACTTGATCCCATCTATGTTCTAAAGATTGAACCCAAGCTTATAGGCATAATCCTTGTATAAACTCTCTAAAACACCCATATAGGTGAATCCCCTAGGAAATCAATTATCCATTAGTTGTAAGAGATTTCACCATCCTCCCACCACCTTGGTCACCTAATTGGGGCATCATATAGAAGGTGGTTGATCGTATGAGTTGAAACATCAGCGTCAACGATCGTGGGAGCACGAAGGGCGCTGATTGAAGCACATGAGAGCATCGATCAAATAACCCAAGCAAGGCATATCAACGAGGCTTAATCGAACATATAAGGTTGTCAATTTAGAGTCCACAGACTCTTTCCTTATATAAGATTAAGTGTAGAGTTTGTAACCCAAAGTCGAATAAATTCTTGTGTAGGACCTAGACTCTTCTGTAAGGTCGAATTCACCAGATGTGGATGTGTACGTGTTAGTCTCCATGGGGAGCCTCTAGTGGGAGTGTACATAGGGTCTTGGATTAGGACCACTGTACATAGGGTCTTGGATTAGGACCACTATCATCGGACACGAGTACATACGTGTTAGTCTCCGTGGGAGACTCTGGTAGGAGAAAAATGTAGTGCCTTAGATTAAGACCACTAGTAGTTGTTGGTTAGTTGATAAAAAACCAACTAAAGTCTCTTGCGGGAGCCACCGATATTAGTAAAAATGTGTTCCTCCAACACGAGAGGGTACGTGCATTAAGTCCTTATATAGGGCTGTAAAGGTTAGGAGTGAACCTATTGAAAACTCGTAAGATAGTGAATATCAATACACTCGAGGAGAGTACGTCCACTGGGAGTAGAGTAGGAAAACTGAACTACTATACATGCTTATATTTGTGATTGTAATTTGAGCATAATTCTATTCTTACTTATGTGTTTGATTAGTTAAATTATATGAATGCTTGAGTTGAATTGTATGCTAGACACTTAACTTGCAAAACACACACAAGTTCATTATTTCTTATAGACTAGTTAATTGATTGGTATATCATTTGTAGCTTTTGTAATTGGTAAATTAAATAATTACACAAAATTTTAAAGTTGTCCTGATCACCCCCCTCTCAAACTTAATCGTAATTCTCAGCTCTACCAACCTTTTATATACACCGTAGTAGACAATCCATGCAATTTCGATTACTATCGGAGCGGGTTGCTCTTCAATAACGTAACTGTCTAGAATAAGATTTAAAAATGAGCTTTAGAATTATGTCTACCCATGAGGGGTATGCCGTCACACAACCACCTTATTTTGATGGGTCTAACTATGCCTATTAATTAGAAAGCTAGGATGAGGGTATTCTTGAGATCCCTTAACCTTATGGTTTGGGCAATTGTCGAACATGAAAGGACTATGCCCATGAAAATAATCATGATTGATGGTAGAACCATTAACACTCCCATAGATCAATCTAAATAGAGTTTTGATAAGAAAGCTTGGTATACCTATGATGCCAAAGCTCCTAATACAATTTACTATGCAATTTTTCCTGGTGAATTTATATGCACATGTACATGTGAAACAGGTAAGGAAGCGTGGAGCTCATTGAAAACTACACACGAGGGAACTAGCACAGTAAAATGCTCGAAGCTTTAGCTCTTAATAACTCAATTTGAAAATATTAAAATGGAAGAGTCTGAAATGTTTATGGAGTTTTAATCTAAATTGAATGATATTTGCAACTCTATGTGGTATTTAGGTGAGAGATTCCTAAAGAGACGTATATATAGGAAAATACTTAAATCCATTTTAGATATGTTCACTCCCAAAGTAATCTCAATAGAAGATTGTAAAAACATAGATAAGATGAAAGTAAAAGAACTCTTAGGTTTCCTATAAACATATGAACTACACTTTAATAACCTCTCTAGCAAGAAGAAACTAGTCATCCTTAAAACTTCACATAGGCTTTAACATAGGCAAAAGATTGTTAAATTTGAATGTGATAGTGATAACGAGGATGAAGAAGAAGAATTGCATAGAAAATTTAAGAAATTCCTTAAGTTTAGTAGATGAAAGAGTTGTGACAAGAATGATAAAATGATTAAAAAGTGTATAAGTAAACTTGTTAACAACCTAGAGTTGTACAATATTACAATTGTGAGGGTTATGAACATGTTGCCTCTGAATGTACTAGCAAAATAAGATCTAACGGCAAGGCTATAGCAAAAACATAGGATAATACGAAGAAGTCTGAATTCGATTCTAAAAACACCTCTAATGATGAAGACTTTTGACACTTATGTGTTCTAATAGCTTTATCATAGTTTCCCTCCCTAGAGACTTGAGAGACTATAACACCTTAGATAAGTGAACTTAGAAGGTCCGTATGAGGTTAATAGTTAAATATGAGGAGTTTACCTTCATTGAGCAAGCACTATAGGAAAATCTGTGGATTAGAACTTTATTTTGTTTTAATATTTAAATTTAAGGATTATATTCTCATTTTTTTTTTATAGTTTAGCTTTAAAGTTGCTTAGTTTTAATATCATATGTTTATTACTATACTATCATTGGTCATTGATATTTCAAATGGCATATCTCTTTAAATAACCATAATAAGCATGCTTCATGTTTTAATGTTATATGCATCATATTCCCTTTTTAGTATCTGCTTATTGAGAAATTCATGGTTTATAGAGCTTTCCATTTTCTGTGCTTAATTAGTGCGTGTGTGTGTGTGTGTGTGTGTGTGTGTGTGTGAAATTGTCTTTTTTGTTAAATACTGATAAAAATAAGAGAAATAGCAAGTCCCACCAGAACAAGTTGAATTCTGTTTTGCAGGTTCTGTTTGTTGTTGTAAGTTTACATTTCTTGGAGTTATAAATCATTTACATCTAACATATAATATTTTTAGTTGTTTTAGTATGTCATTGGTAAGAACCTAACTAATACTCCTAAAGTCCCAAGATTGATGGAACGTGCTAAGCTAGACTATTAAACTTTTGGAATCGTAACATTTCACCATGCTCCATTGGCGACGTCCACAGCGACCCACTTTATGGTGGCACTCACAGTCGCCTCTATTCCAAGTAGCCCTTTTAAGGGGATAGCGGCTGCACTCTGGTTATCTAGATAGCCCTTTCCACGCCATGGCGGCTTTCAATCTGGTCCAGGTTTCTCTTTTCAAAGGTCGGCCCTTTTGTAACTCAAACACACAACGTAGTGTACACTCAGATTTCAATTGTTAAAAACCTAAACAATAAACCAAAAGCCCTAAGATTAATGTAACGTGTTAAGGTAGGCTATTAAACCCTCGTAATCGAAACAATGGGTTTGTCCTCTCACCAAGTAGTATCATCATTTGCTTAAATTACTTTAACAGAGTTCCATTTGTTCCCAAAAAAAAAAATCTAGATTGAATTGGCTAAAGCCAAAAGACCTAATTTTTCTATATTTCAAGTATTAAGAAAATGTATTTTGTGATCAAAGACTAGTCTTTGCAAAAATCAAACCACACGCGAGTTGTATTTCACATTCCAATTTGCCTCTTCTATACGCTATATTATCCACCTTAATTTTGGTAGATTGTGTCGCCCCTTTAAAGGTCTTCAACAAAGTGACCCTCTTTCCTATGCGTGGAAGCCCTGTCCAACGACATGTTCCATGCAAGTTACCTCGTGCCAATTCAAATCTGCCTCTTCTACCTACTATTGGCGATGATATTGTCCTATTTGATGTTAGTCTAGAAACTATCTTCTATTATTATGTACTCATACCCATAACAAATACGACGCTCTTTTTTTCTTTTTTTTTTTGGTTATCTGACTCCTCATTCCCTCCTCACACAATTAATTCGCGAAGGTGTTGCCCTATCTCAAAAGGAAGCATTGCCATTAAATCATTCCACCACCATAACTTTCCTAATGAAACATGGATGGAGCAGTCCCTCAAATCTAACTTCCCTGTGGATAGACATTGTGAAACAAAAGTACTCAAGTAATAAGGATCTTCTAAATGTGGAGCTGCATGATTTAAACTCCTTCATTGGAAATGTTGTTGAGGATTTGTGCTACGGAATCACACAGATCTAGATCTAGGATAGCAATCAAAGAGCAAAAAGCAATCACAAGCGAACACAAAGATTTAACGTGGAAAACCCTTTCAGGAAAAAACCACAGCACAAAGTGACAGAAATCCAATATGAAAATAGAAATTACAAAGAGAGAGGATTTACCCGATTCGAACAACCTCGAATCTCACCCTTACTACACCATTTGATAATCGTAGAACCCTTTTAGAAACCCTTAGAAAACCTTTAGGAAGTCTTAGAATACTTTAGAATAGCCCTAGGGACCCATATTTATAGTTTAGGAAACTCCACTTACGCACCTCTTTAAAACCGCCTCAAATTTTCGCAGTCCGCGCAAAATCCGCACAGAATCTGCATGACTCTCAACTAGTCGAGCCAGGGCTTCGACTGGTCGAAGGACCCCTTCAACTAGTCGAACTTGACCCTCGACTAGTCAAGCGGCTTGGACACCCAAAAGTTATGCTCGCTGGACTTCGAGTCGAGTGGGCCTCGACCGGTCGAGTGGACCCTCGACCTATCGAGCCAGACCCTCGACCGGTTGAGCGGCCCAGAACATTGAAGACATCAATGTCTGACAACATGTCTGACAACAAATGCATCTTCCATGAGGACCCACCTGAAAATGGGTGCCTATTGGCTAGACAAATCAATGAATATTTGGCTTAATAGGCATTGCAGTAGTGGCACCCTTGAACCCATGATGCCAAGGTTCCCTCCTAGCTAATGAACATGAAAGACCATGGAACCTTCTTTTCAACCTGATCAGGTAAAACCCCATTGCAATCAATATTACACAAACCAATAGTTTGGAAATCCATCTTTCCATAATCAATGTCCATGTTTGGAAATAATGAAACAATCACATATTTCATTAGCAGCACAAGTGCACGACACTCCTCTCCTAACCACTGAAAATGTCATGAGGGTATTCTACATGGAATTCTGCAATACTCGCCCATCAAAGATTGCTTTCTCTCGTAAGTATGAAATCAAACCAACTGCCATCTTTCTATCAGTTAGTTTGCCTATCGGTCGGGTCCTTCCGCTAAGTGGGGGGTCGCAAATTAAATTTCGATAGCTCTGGGCATGAAGGTGACAGCTTTGGTGTGGCAAGTGATGTGATCATGACCGCACATGTAGATTCATCGCAGCGTATTTGCCTATGGTTGCATCCACTCCGTGCTTTTGGTTGAATGCACTAGTCTTTGGCTCGGGATATCTCTCATCTTTAATCTCAGAATACAATCTCTTTACACCAAGAGAGACTCCAAACAAACTATTCAGTTACTTCAGAACCAGATGGATCCTGCATGGACAATGTAGAACAAATGCGGGGAACCAGCTGGAGCAGTTGGGAATCTTGTCCGTTTGTGAAGAAGGCAATGCTGTAGCTGACATTTTGGCTAATTACTCCATTGAATATAGAAAAGAAATAAGGGATGAAACACATTGGAGAATGAATGATTAGAGAACAAGAGATGGCTTGGCCAAAAATCACTTTCATGTAGGGCTCTTTCGGCAATGTGGAATCAGAGAGATTTGTGGGGATTTGCAGTTTTTTTAGGTGTTTGGTGTTGAAATTTGTGGTTTTTGAAAAAAAAAAAATCAAAATATTCAAAATTTTTAAGATTTTCGTTTTGTTGCCAAAATGCTTTTTTTTAAAATGAAAAGTGCAGTGTGTGCTTTTGTCCCACATCAGAAATGAAAAGAGGTTTATATGTGGAAGTGTGTGTAGTATTCTTACTTGGAACTTTGGAGATTGAGACACTCGAATTGTGTATTCTAATGTATAGCACTGTAACGCACGCAAATGCATGGGCAGTGTGGCTATAGTGGCATTAGTTAGCACATTTTGCACTTGGCAAAGTGGCCGCACCCTCACGACTTTACGCGAATAGTCACGAGATGGTGCGAGTGGTCTGATATGAGCCTAAGTGCGATAAGGTCTGAAATGAGTTGGAATTTTATAAGCGACTGAGAATGGTCAAATTATTAATATGAAATAAGTAGCCGTTTTTTAGAACGGCTAGCGGCCTTGAAAGCTACAACGGTTTGGAAACAAATGGACTATGATGATCCAACGGTCAGATCTTTCGATCCGATGACCAGAAACGGTTCAAATTAATTATCAAAGGTCAGAAACGGCTCAAATTAATTATCAATGGTTAGAAACATTTTCAAACGTTCTGAACCATTGATGGCCACCTAACAACGGTCCACTCCCTAGTGCCCATACAAACTAGCCCATTCTGGTTCAAATCCCAATCAACTCCAACAGATATCTCCTCATCCATCAGATCCTCCAAATAACATTTCCATCATATAATACTGTAAAAACATCCTCTGTTTAAGTGTGCTAGAAGATCTACTTTGTTGAATTGTTCCCAAGTGGACCCTTCTGATTGTTGCACGCAGGATCCATACAATCTTGTCTTATCCTTGAAGCAATTCACCAGTAATTCATTAGCAATTGATAAGGGGGTGAATCATGCTTTAAGAACAACGTAAATTTTATATAATTCAGCCTAGTGAAACACAAATAATTAACTTTATTTTATTTTATTTTTTGGTATTTCCAACATTTGGTATCTAGGAATTGGTGGGATTTAGATTTGAAAGGAATCCAAATCATTCAAAAGAGCTCTTTTCAAACTCACACCTGAAAGCTCTGATTTCAAATCCACTCGATTCCACAGGGGTTCAAATCCTGCCAAAAGAGCCCTCGGTGTACTAGAAATGTATGGAGACCTTCCCACATTATATTCCTGAACTGTCCTTTACGTCCAGTCAGGTCCAATCTTGTAGGCTGCCTTAAAAAATCAGACTAATCAGATGATCCAAGCCATTCAGTTAGTGGCATGTGAATGTGAACAGACAATAACACTCCCAACAAGGTCCAGTAATGGATGTTTCTGACCATCCGGTTGCTGCAATTTCTGCAAAGTAGCAGAAGAAGAGTGGACTGGACCTAATAGACAGTCCAGCTAGGTCACGTGGATGCAACCAGTCAAAATGCAACAATGTGCATGGGAAAATTTTCATACATAGTGTGGCGGACCATTTCTCTTTAAAAACCATTCAACCGAAGGATGAAGAAGAAAAAGACAATGACCATGCAGCAGCAATAGCAAGCAACAACCCGGTTTCATACAGCAACCATCCATCTCACATAACCCCACGACCTGCCCTAGGGCCACGATATCATGCAACAGCCCTCTCCTATCAGTGCCAAAGACACCAAGAGAAGGACATAAACCGCCCGGAGTATCAGGTCTGGGCAACCCTACCCTGCACGAAACAGAAAATATCAAAATGTTGGGCAGAGATGGTAGCCATCTCTCTTTGGATGGTTCATGTTTTCTCATCATGTCAGGACTCATGTCTTCCAACATCACAATGCAAAAGCTGAGGTTCAATTGCATAGCTTGTAGTGTACCTCCACTTTAGGACTGCAATATCAGATGGAGAATGGACCCAACATTTGGAATTTAAGCTGTAGCCACTTTCCAGTGTTCATTCATCTTGAAATCTGTGTTGGTGGACCGCCATCACAGAGCACATAGCAGAATAGATGCTGGTTATATCATGGTTCAAAAACTCGAAGAAAACTCAATTTCCAGCGAGTTCAAGTGGACTCGATGAGTATTCACTTCACTTGACTCGATGTTTAATGTTTAAATTAAGGATAATAAATGTTAATAAATATTTGAATATATAAAATAGGACAAGATAGCCAGATGCACTACACATTCCTAGTGGCTTTTTCTTACTATATATAGAGAAAAAGGTTTTATTCGGCAAGTGACTTGGCAAGCCATGCCGAGCGGGTGAAATCAGTGAGTCAACTCATTGAATCTTCTCAAGTCAGGGCGCCATGTAACTCAGATTTAAGTTTCTTGTTGACTCGGCTTCAATCAGCAACTTTCAGAACAATGGGGCATGCATTAAATAGTGGTGCATGGCATATGTATGATTTTTTTTTTTTATGTATATAATTACTAGTGTTTGGATGGAGGAAAACTAAAATGTGGATAAGCAAAACAAGGAATCTGTTGAAATGGGAAAATGTGGATTCTAATAGTGTTCGTTTTTATTTAACTGTAATTTTTTTGGGGGAAATCTGGCAAAGAATATCCAAAACAGTCTGCTCGTGTCCTTCCACAGCCACGGAAATGGATTTGACACATCTTTTTTTCTTTTTTTTTACTGCAAATTCGAAATTTTGGATTCCATGGAAATCATTTTCATTTCCAGAGTTTTCCAAATTCCCAAACGCCCCCTAACACACACACACACACACACACACACACACACACAAAAACCAAGAGACGAGACAAGAAAATCAGGCAATGAGAGAACAAAAATAACTGAATTTGAATATTATACACTCCTGAAATCTCGCTAAGAGGCCCTTTCGGAAAGAGAGAACGTAAAAACCGAGACAGCGTCTTGCAAATGACATGAACGCCAGTCTTCTGGTGTAGGAGCATTGAGCATAGTCTCGAAGCAGCTCATTTGATCTTCACGTGTGGAGTCTTCCCCACCGTCCAATGCAAGCAGAGTGCAGAGCTCCTCTGCCATCTTTGAATAGGTTGCTCTGAGACAAGGAATAGATTGTACCCATGAGTAAATAAAAAATTAAAAATTAAAAATTAAACCTTTTCCCTCCAATAAAAAATAATAATAATAAAACGAAGCTGAAATTGGCAATCTCCTTGAAAAGCATGGATGGAGGTCAAAAGATGAGTGACCCCATCCTTTCACCAAGTGAACCGGCCAATCACATGAGTGGCACAAAGAGGAAGCTCAAAGTACATCAGATCAACAAACAGAACAAAACGACGGAGAGCTAGTGGCCTTTCAGCACAAAGGCTACAAATGGCAAAAATTATACCTGTAAGTTGTAACAGTAGTTTTGAAAATCCAACTAATGAACATCACAGATGATATTTTCATGTTTCAGATCATCCAATCAGTGTCGGATTTCAGAATGATGGCCTATCAAAGAGATGGGTATTATGATGGATGGTGGGAGTGGGCAAGTGACAGCTATGAAGAACTTCATGAAGTAGGAGTACCAACAAGTGTATGAACAAATCAATCTGAAAGGATTTGAGAAGTGTATGATTTAATGAAGGGGGGATTATACAGTACACCCCCTTGTTTTATGAAATGATGATCACTTTATTAGAAAAAGGCCGAAGCCAAAGAAGCCAAGAAAAAAAAAAAACCTTTACAACTCTGACCAACAAGCTCTCAAAGCACGATTGATCAGACACTAAAACATTTGTTGCTTGCGCCCATTCCATTACAGTCAAATTTGCGCTGTTAAAAACTTCCTTAATTCGGCCCCTTGGAAAGAAACAATCGCGCTTTTAGAAATCAAAGAAACTAAATATTGCATAACCCTGCTACTAAGCATAATAGACACCACACTCCTTTCCCAGCTTTACCCTTAATCCCTTCCATGTCAAAGTCAAACTAAGAAAAACTGACCAATCGAACCTGGAGTAACTGATGCAGGACAATTAACCACTTGCTCTAAAAGCTCGAACTGATAGAGCATGGCGAATCAATCCATTTATCTCATAGCCCAGGCCCCACATTGCATGGGTTAGGACCTCAGCCAAACCCCCCTCGTCGGCTCCACTTCACATGGGTTCCGCCTACATCCCGCTTCACCTTTCTTACCACCTCTGGCACCAACCTGCTAAGATTCTAGAAGCATCGGCTGTTCCTCTCACCTCAAGTGGCCCATAGAACTATCATCAAAACTAGCTGCCACACCACCCTATCATCTTTTCCCATCACTCCATGCCAAGCCCAAAGAAGAACTTCAACTGACCCTGGCATCACCCACGGAGTATTAGATATTTCAAGGAATCTATCCCATATACTTTGAGCAAAAGGATAATGAATGAAAAGATGGTTAATTGACTCCTTGTTTTTCGTGCACATAACACATTTTTTTTAATGACGTTGGGGTGTCCTCACCCTCGCCTCATTTTAAGGTGACACTATTCCCTACAGATGCACACAATCACCCGCAAACCTGCTAAGATTCTAGAAGCATCGGCTGTTCCTCTCACCTCAAGTGGCCCATAGAACTATCATCAAAACTAGCTGCCACACCACCCTATCATCTTCTCCCATCACTCCATGCCAAGCCCAAAGAAGAACTTCAACTGACCCTGGCATCACCCACGGAGTATTAGATATTTCAAGGAATCTATCCCATATACTTTGAGCAAAAGGATAATGAATGAAAAGATGGTTAATTGACTCCTTGTTTTTCGTGCACATAACACATTTTTTTTAATGACGTTGGGGTGTCCTCACCCTCGCCTCATTTTAAGGCGAGACTATTCCCTACAGATGCACACAATCACCCGCAAACCATGTGCATCGGGTAATCCCAAGGAAGGCAATCGAACTCGCATCTGTGGGGAGCACACCCACAACGCTTGCCGTTCACCCAAACCTCATGTGTTAGGAAGCACCATCAACATTCTTTGTAGGTTATCAATTTAAGCACCATTTTTCTCCCCGTAGGCGCCCACAAAAATGCCATCATCCCCATCCCCGTCCCCACCCCCAACCCCCCCCCCCCCCCCCCCCCCCGTGGGGGGCTGCTTTCTAGGGAGAGTCGAGCAAGCCTTGGAAACTCCGCCTTAAGCAAGCTCTCACCTAACCACGCAACGCATCCTCTAAAAAATGAATCCATTCGCCATCATCAAAAGCAAAGGAAATCCCATCTTTAAACTTATAAGCCACCCAGGAAACTGCTTTCCACAAACTCGAAGCCCTATAGAGGGACAATTCCTTAACCCACCAACCCTCTTCCTGAACCCTATACTTATTTGCGATAACTTCTCTCCATAAATTCCCCTCTTTCGTATCAACCCTCCACCAATGTTTTAAGTATCGACGATATCGGCCGATATATCTTGTATCACAGATGTGCGATATAAAACACACAAGTAGTGGGATATATACCACATGTTCGATCTGGTGAGAATTTTCAATTTTCTATCCTTTTTTTTTGTAAATCATGTTAAACCAATGTCAAATTGTCACAAATCCATGATTTTGAAAAATCATTGATTGAGAGCATAGATTTCGAGATTTGGAGGAGATGGACCGAGTTGTGGAAATTTGAAAAGAAAAAAAAAAACACAAATTTTCCTAATTTCTTGCAAATCGATTGCAATATTTGTGTCCAAACATAAAATCAAACATATATGTAACCTGATCTAGTGATTCTTCTTTTGCTTTTGAATGTATTGCTTGTGTTTCCACATGTCTTCTTACATTTAAAAAATATATAAATAGACTTTGAACAAACTTGCATCAATTCAGTTAGACAGTGCACAGATTAGGACCCCATACAAAGAAAACCTATTACGTGCACTTGTTTTTTGTAATGTTTTGATTTATAAGTGTGTATTGATGTCTTTTTTAACAATCATTGAAGTTTCATTGAAAAATTCAACCAATTTCTCAATGTTTCCAACAACAGCGATACATTACGCGATACGACCGATATATCCCAAGCGATAATGGATACATATCCATATCCCATCTCAGCAAATAAAACCTGTGATTTTCATCTCAACCACTCCATCCTATCCTAAACAGAGTTTGAATATCTTAAGAGAGATAAAATATAATGACGAACTTGTCAGAACTGCTTTAAGTAATGTTAGCAGCCTAGACAAAGAGAGATACCAACTCTTCCATCTTAACAACTTCCTCTTAACTCTTTTGATCAACTTATTCCAATGATGCTTTGTTGGTTGTTGATACATAGGGGAAGACTGAAATACAAGGAAAAGACCCACACCCGAACACCTCCACCAATCTTCCCACTTTTACCTTGGACAAATGAACCCTAGCGTCTCACTCTTAAGGATATTAATTTTCAAAACCAAGACCACCTCAAAACATCTCACTATCTTCCTCAAGTTGTGCGCCATGTCTTCATCAACATCACAAAACAAGATGGTGTCATCAGCGAACTGGAGGTGAGGAGTCCCACATTCACCACCTTGAACCCACAAATAACGCCAATCGATTCACCTCTATCCAACATTTTAGTGAAGGCTTATGCAATTACCACAAACAAGAATGGGGAAAAAGGATCCCCATGCTAGAGACCTCTAGAAGCCTTAAAAAATCCTTGGCAAACCCATTAACCAAAACAAAGAATCGAACCGACCTAATGCACTCTTGAATCAACCTTCTCCACTTCTACTCCACATGCCAACTACCCCAATATGTAATCAAGAAATTCCCAGTCAACATTGTCATAAGTCTCTCAATATCCAACTTACATATGATGCCCTTTTTGCATTCCCGATACCCCGACTCAATGCACTCATGAGCTATTAGTGTACTATCCAATATTTGTCTGCCAGTAACAAATGCTCATTGCACCTTCAAAATTACATTTGCTAGAACCGTCTGAAACTGGGGAGCTAAGATTTTGGCAAAGATCTTATTGGCCTCAAGTCTCTCGAACTATCCATGCCTTCACCTTGAGGAATGATACCAATGAAAGAGGCTCATAATTCCCTACAAGCCCACACAATGGAGGCTTTATGAGGAGAGTCGATGTTGCTTTGGAAACTGTGTCTTAAGCAGTCTCTCACCTAACCACACATCCACCAAAAAATGAATCCGTTCACCACCACTAAAAGTGAAGGAAATCCCATATTTAAACTTATAAGCCACCCGGGAAACCACTTTTCACAAACTCAAAGCCTTATAGAGTGAAGATTCCTTGACCCACCAACCCTCTTCCCGAACCCCATACTTGTGATAACTTCTCTCCACAGATTCCCCTCCTCCGTGCCAAGCCTCCACAACCATTTTCCGAGCAAAGCATGATTCATCACGTCCAAATCCCTTATTCCTACCACCACCACCTCGACAAAAGGCTTACACAATTTTTCCCATATCAGCATATGAAACTTGTGATTTTCTTTGGATTGCCACCACAAGTCCCATCTCAACCTCTTCAGCCTATGCAAAACAAAGTTTGGACATCCAAAGAGAAAATATAATGGCAAACTTGTCAAGGCTGCTTTCAGTATTTTTAGCCGCCTAGCCAAACAGAGATACCAACTCTTCCGTCTTGACAACTTCCTCTTAACTCTTTTGATCACCTAATCCCAAAGATGCTTCATTGGGTTTGTCAATACATGGGAAGACTGAGATACAAGGAAAAGACCACACACCACACCCGAACACCTCCGCCAATCTTCCCACCTTTTCTTTGGATAAATGAACCCCCAACATCCCACTCTTAAGGATATAAATTTTCAGACCGAAGACCAACACAAAGCATCTCACTATCTTCCTCAAGTTGCGTGCCATGTCTTCATCAGCATCACAAAACAAGGTGTCATCAACAAACTGGAGCTGAGAGACTTGAGTCCTCACATTCACCACCTAAAACCCACAAATAACGCCATACAATTCACCCCTATCTAACATTTTGCTAAAGGCTTATGCAATTACCACAAACAATAATGGGGAAAGAGGATCCCCTTACTGGAGACCTCTAAAAGCCTTTAAAAAAATTTAAAAAAAAAAACGAAGAAACCGGGTGACCTAATGCACTCTTGAATCGACCTTCTCCGCTTTTGCCAACATTCCAACCACCCCAACATGTAATCAAGAAATTCTCAATCGACATGATCATAAGTCTTCTCATTATCCAACTTACATATGATTGCCCCTTTTTTGAAATCAATGCACTCATGGCTATGAGTGCACCATCCAATATTTGTCTGCCTACAACAAATGCTCCTTGCACCATCGAAATTACATTAGCGAAAACCACCCGAAACCTGGAAGCCAAGATTTTGGCTTAAGATCTTATATGGCCCTCCAATGAGACTTATTAGCTCAATGTCTCTCGAACTATCCATTCCTTCAACTTTAGGAAGGAAATGATGCCAATGAAGGCGGCCCCTAATTCCATCGACAATTAGCCTCTTTCAAAAAACTAGAATAAAGCTAACCAAGTCACCTTTCACAGCATCCAAAAAAAAAAAAAAAATTTGAAAGAAGGCCAATGAGAAGCCATCTAGGCATGGGGCCTTATCCCTACCTAGCGATTCCACTGCAACTTTAGTTTACTCCTTGATAGCTCGGTTTCCAAGAGAATATGCATCTTCATCATAAATTTGGTTGAAAGCTAAATTATCCAGCTGAGGTTGCATCCACCTCTCACCTATTAACAAATACTAGTAAAAACTGAGAACGGTGTTTGATCACCCTTGGCTTAAAAGACTGCTTCTTTGACTTCTTCCCCAAAACCTCTTTCTAACCGATCTGCCTATTCTTCAAAGGCCGCATCAAACTAAATAGTCACTAGGTGCAAAAGTATAAGGGCTCTTTAGATACTCCAATAATAGGTTAAATAAATAACTAGTTTGTGGAAAATAACCTTATTAGATTAATAGTTAAAAATTAAAAAAGATTTTAAAAAATAAAAAATAAAAAAAAACCTCTACATTTTTAATTCTCAAATACTAGTTTTTTTTCTAATCAATTTCTTATCCCCTAACAAATGTGTTTTCCAAATTGGATTAAAAAATTGTCCAAGATTAAATTTAACTATTTTTATTTTTTGTTCTTTTTATTTTTTTAATCGTAATCAATTATTTTTAATCCAAACAACCCCTAGGATTTCTCAACATGATAAATATGGATTAGGACTTTACTGTTGCTTTGTGGGCTAGTAATTCAAAAGTCTTAAGATTTATTATTCTTAAAGGGAAGTGGATTGCGTCCTACCCCCGCCTAGACAATCATTTGTCTAGGCAGGGCTAATGGAGCCCACTATGATGTATGGGTTTTATCCACCGTCCATCCATTTTGCCAAATCATTAGGATATGAACCAAAAAATAAAAAATAAAAAATGAGGCAAATCTAAGGCTCAAGTAGACCACACAATTGGGATTGAATGCCCACCATTAAAAACTTCTTGGGAGCCATAGAAGTTTAGATCAAGGTAATATTTTTATTTTCCCTTTGTCCATGTCTAGATGACCTAATGAACAAGTTGGATGGAAAATAAACATCTCAGTCACCCCCAAGAAGGTTTCAATGGTGGGTGTGATTCACTGCTTCCTCTTGTGGTTCGGTCTACTTGAGCCTTGGATCTACCTCATTTTTGGGTTCATGCCCTAAAACGATATGGCAAAATGGATGGACCCACAGAGCTCTGCTTGGATGGATTATCGTCCAGGCAAGGGCATGACGCAATCCAATTCCATCTAGAAGAGTCCACCTTAAATGCCACATCTCGTGAGATCAACAACTTAGATCAAAGACTTGGACCCATATCCAACTAATAGAGTCCTAACACACTATAATACGTCGGCATGTACTAGAGAAAACCCATTGATATGGGCTGCCCATTCACTTGAAATAAGCATTGTTATTTGGATGGTCAATGTTCCATAAATGGATGGCAAATGGCGTTCACTTGAATTGGGCCCTGCTATTTAGATGATCAGTGTTCCATAGATGGATGGCAGCTGCTGTTCACTTGAAATGGGCCCTATTATTTGGATGGTCAGTGTTCCTTAAATGGATGGTAGGTGTCATTCACTTGAAATGGACCTTTTTATTTGGATGGTGGTCAATGTTCCATAAATGGATAGAAGCTATACAAGCAATGAGTAGCCACCATTTTTTTAAAACGGTGCAGCCATGCATGCGGGATCTGTTTGATCATATGGAAGGCCTAGACTCTAAGATGAATTTTGGCTGCCCAGGATCTTCCAACATGGGAGATTTTAGGGAATCCCAATGTGTCATGAACCAAGAAATTAACGGTCTGGATCGAACCATTGCCACACTTCTGCTTAATGCATCAGGATGCTTCACGTCCTGAACATCGGGACACTATAGCCCCTATTATAGGATCCTAAACCGATGATGGCAAATGGTACTCCTGGGATTTTAGTAAGTCCAAGTAGGGCCCATGGTTCTTTGTTCTGTTGAGTACCATAGGGAACAGAATTGGTTCTGTTGAGTGCTGGCTGCGGACCCAAGTCCGTAGCTTTGAGCTTGTGGCCCATCCAAACTATTGGTCCGCTTGCTTGAACCGCACCAGCATACCGCGCAATAGGTTACTTTGGTTAATAGAGAACCACGTGGGTGGATCATTCACTCATATGATATAGGCTATAGACCAGGTACACTGCATCATGCTCACTATGGAACCCAAAAATCATGATGTTTCAGGAGTTTGGTGGGCCACACCACAAGAAACAGGTGGGATTGGATGCCCACCATTAGTTGTGTAATGGCCATCATGGCGCTTATATGCCATTCAATCCATTAATCTGTTGCGCCTCATCCAGATGAAAGAATTACCAACAATCACGGTATTCCAAAACTCAGTGGGCCATACCCCTTAATTTTGAGGTTTTAGGTATAATTTTATGGAGTGGCTCGCATGAGTATCAAATCAGCCTGATTTCTAGAATGAAGGTCAAACAAGGGCAGTGTTGTTTGACCACTATCTACCCTGTTTGTTTTTAGCATTACAAATTTACGACTTTGTAATAATTACACAAATATGTTGCTTGGGAAAGATGGGGTTCCATCCAGCAATAACATCTTAGACCATCTAGTGGTTTGTGTGGTACTGCAAGAGGGATTTCATCCGTTTGTATACAAATACCTTTGAAAAGGTCTGTACACACCAGAGAAAATGCAGGCGAGATCAAGTTAGTGCGTCGAAGGATCACATACTGGGAACGTATCCCTCTTTGGGGAGTTTCAGTCCATGTTGATGCTCTATGAGGCCCAACAAGATGTATGTATTGTATCACGCCCATTGCTTGGCTATTGCTCAATGTAGCATAGATAAATGGATTGTTAAGGGTAGTTCCAAGCACAATTGGGCCCCATGCTGGGGACCACAATCATCCCACCATGGAAATGTAATTGACAGCCAGATATCTTTTGATCAAACAAACATTTTGGAGAGAGTTCAACCAAGTAGATTTCACCTCGGCTCACTTAAGTTTTGGATCTACCCCATTTGTGGTCTCATGTCCTAAAATGAGGTGGCAAATAGATGGACAAGGTGGATTTCTCACAAACATCAGGGCAAGCCCCAGGCAATCCGCGTCCTTTATAGTGTGGCCACCTTGTTTTGATCATTGTAACGTGTGAATAGACTTGGGAGGATCACCGATTGAAAGCCAAATTATCCAGCTGAGGTTGCATCCACCCGTCACCTATTAACGAATTCTTGTAAAAACTGAGAACGGAGTCTGATCACCATTGGCTTGAAAGACTGCTTTTTTAACTTACCCAAAACCTCTTTCTAATTGATCTGCTTATTCTTCAAAGGCAGCATCAAACTAAATACCTTCCAACAATGGTCGGTGAGGGGATTCTTCTGCAAAAGCTTTCTTTTATATATATATATATATAGCACCTATGCAGATAGATGAAGCCCTCACATTTGTCATCTTATGAAAATATGCAGTGCTACCATCCCTTTTTTGCCGCATTTATCCTTGCAGAGCTGATTCTAGTGCATCTCTTCTCTCCTCGGCATAGTATGTAATAAATGAATCAACTCCCCTTCAAACTACTTTTTGGGGGGAAAGCTTCCCATCTCTTCCCATTTCTCTAGCTCTGTCAGCTCCTGCAATTTCAACTTAGTTTCTTTCATATCTTCAACTCTACCTTGCTCCAAGATTTTAATTTGCCTTTCGACAGAAGCAACTTCTTGCTAAACAGAAATCCAAACCTACCTTGGATTGAGAAGCTCAACCACCACTTTTATCAGGATCCAAGAACCAAGGATGGTCTAGCCACGTGCTTTCAAATTTGAACGATTTTGGCCCCTATTCATGTTGTTTCCTACATCTATGATGACCTTCACCACTCCACCACCATAGTCTATCTACATGTGCAAAATTATTGGTTTGTAGCCAATCTTTATTCTCCGACTCCTTGGGCGTGACCAAAATTCCCTAAGCAGGCAACTGTAGCAAATAATCCTTTGTTCCATCCAATGCAAAAAAAAATTAGTTTTGCAAGATCATCATCATCCTCTGCTTCTTCCTCTACAACTTCGTCCCCATACCATTCTTGCTCATAGAAATGTAGGTTCGTTGTAATTGGAAGTATCCTCCCCACATTTTAAGTACATATTATTCAATCTTCCCTGATTTTGACAATGGCATTGCCCTTGGCTTCATAATTGCATTATGGAAATACAGACAATTAATTTCTACCATTAATGCCTATCGGGAGCATTTGAGGCAATATTTTAAATATAGTTATCACACATGATATTGCACCTTTGGGAATGACAAATATCACAGAGTTTATATTAGGAAATATCATGGATATCGTGTAATGTTTTACAATATGAGGGATACTTTGGGGAAACTTTAGAGAAATGGTAGAATTTTAGTAAAACTTTAAGAGATGTTGGATTGGTGAAAACCAAAAAAGGGATATGGAAAACCAAACGTCACATTAGGGAAAGGGAAATATGTGGAAAAGAATCCATTGTTTGTTTTAGCGCACACATGATTTCTATGGAAATGTTAAAAGGTCAACAGTCAAAAAGCAATACTTCTCTTGCAACCATGAAATCTAGATCTAGAAGGTTTTCTTTTTCGTTTCTTTTTTATTCTTTTATTTTTATTTTTATTTTTATTTTTTTGGAGGAAATGGAAATCACCATTTTTCTAAGGAAACTTTGTAACTGGAAATTGAATTCCACTAATAAATTTGTTTCTGCAAATAACGATAAGTGGAAATTTGTGGAAATCGATTTCGTTTCCAAGATAAAACCCTAAAAGACATGGGATTATACACTTAAGGGTCGTTTGGCAGCAAGAAAAGTTGGAGCCCGATTGCCTTGTTTAGGCCTACGGCCAAGGTATTCTGTATTGATAACAATGGCCATATCGATCACCATTGTTACCAATACGGGTATCAGCTAAAATATGGTATCGGTTGAATTTTTTTCCCAAAAAAAAATCTGGAAAAATATCCAGAAAATCCCAAATAATTTAAATATTCCAAATACATGTTCATTTTTTGTTTTGAACATGTTTATGGTGGCGTAACAGTCCACTCTTTGGTGAGAATGTTGTCTCAAGCCTCTCGATCTATCTAATAATTTTCTTAACTTGACAGGCTTAGATTGCTCTCAAATTGGTCCTCAACTCATGCAAGTTTACCACTCATCACACTAATGCTAAGCATTTAACACCATTCCCCTAAAGAAATTTTAAGAAAAAACTGAAATCAAATTCAGATGAATAATGTCATCGATTTAGGGAGCCATTCGAATGCCCCCAAATAGTCCTAAAATTCATATAATGTATGGCATTCATCACCCTAATGCATATTCCCAAATTCATGCAAGCTATGACACTCATCTACTAATGCATATCACTAACCATTGGACACAATTTCCCCAAATAATTTTAAGAAAAAATTGAAATTAAATTCGGAATGGTGTCATGGATTTGAGGCTAATATGGGGACCACTCGAAGCCTAAAATTGGCCTCAAATTCATGCAATCTATTGGCACTAATCCTACTAGTGTAATTGGCCCCAGATCAGTGGACATTCGGTGAAAAATGAAAAATATCTAATGGTACCAACTTATGCAAACAACCCTAACTTATGCTTATTTCATCATCCTACTATCAGATCGTTTGACATTTATTGGACAGTGAAGAATTAAAAATATCTAATGGTCCTATTTCAACAAGTGTCCGTAAATCTATGGTTAACATCATTCACACAATCTGATTTTGGGATTTTGATTTGGCAACAGTGGACTGCACAATTTAATAGATATTGTTTTATTTAATAGTGGGTGTTGTCCTGACTATGGCGCCCACCTTGATGTACGCATTGTATATCCACACCGTCCATCATTTTTTCCATTTCATTTCAAGGCATAGTCCCAAAAATGGAGCAAATCGAAATCTCAAGTGGACCACACAGTAGGGATTGAATGCCCACCATTAAAAACTTCTTGGGGTCAGAAAAGTTATAGGTCAAGCTGATATTTGTGTTTTCCCTTCATTTAGGTCTATGTGACCTTATCAATGGGTTGGATGGAAAATAAACATTACAGCGAGCCCTAGGTAGTTTTTAATGGTGTGCGTTGAATGATCACTTTTTCCTATGGTGTGGTCCACTTGAGATTTGGATCTGATTCATTTTAGGGACAATGCCCTAAAATGAGCTAGAACAATTGATGGATGACGAGGATATACAACACATACATCAAGGTGGGCCCCACAGCTAGGTAAACAGTGCAAGGCCACTTAGCATATGCCACCATAAAATTTTATTTAAAAAAAAAAAAAAAACTTCTAATACTTGGTTGTGAAAGGGCCACATTGCCACTAGGACGTGTCGCAGCAACAGCCGCAGAAGAAGAGAAAATAGGGATGTATTTTTATTTTTTTTCTCTTTAAGGGTTACTTTGCATAACAGCCTTGGGCGATTGTTACGAGAACCATAATGGCCATTATGGTTTGAAAATCCTCCCACCCTATTTCAACCTCGTATCATGTAATGGTTGCAACCATTCCCAATACATATCGACCGTTACAGCCAAAACGTAACCATTTTGGTATACCTTGCTTACAACAGTTGAGGAATAAGTCGAGAGTTTGTTGAGAGATATTCTCGCTAGGATTCCGAGACCGATGTTTTAAATATCGACGATATCGGCTAATATATCCCATGATAGATCTTGTATCCCACCTGTGCGATGCGAAACGCACAAGTAATGCCGATAAATCCCACACGTTCAAGCCAGTGAGCATTTTCAATTTTCGATCTTTTTTTTTTTGAAATCACATTAAATCCGTGTCAAATGGTTATAAATCCATTGGTTCTTGATGTTTTGCATGAAAAATCATGACGTTGGAGCTTTGATTTCGATATCCACCAGTTCTTCATGTTTTCCATGTTTTTTTTTTTCGAAAATTTCCTTGAACCAGCTGTCAATTGAGACTAATTTCAAAGTATTTAGGAGTATTTGATGAAATAATCATCACATACACTCTAATTTCGAAATTGAGTGCAGGTGGTTCGATTCGGGAGAAATTGGGTCCCAATTTCTCCCTAATTGTTTGCAATATTGCACTCCAAATATGAAATCAAGCATGTATGAGGGTTGATCTACTAATTTGTTAAGTCCTTGTTAATTTTTGAAAAATAAAAATAATATTTTAATAAATAATTAATAAAAAATTTATTGAAATATTATTTTTTTTTCGAAAATGCCCTTCAACCAGCTGTCAATTGAGACTAATTTCGAAGTATTTGGGAGTGTTTGAACTTTGATGAAATCATCATCACATACACTATAAATGTTATGAATTCAATTTGAATATGGTTGCATTAGTTTAGTTAGACAGTGCATAGCTTAGGAACGTATACAAAGGAAACCTATCACATGCATTTCTTTTTTGAGAAGTTATGATTTAAAAGTGTGTATTAAGGTCTTTTTTAACAATATCTAAAGTTCCATTGAAAAATTCAATCATTTTCCAAATGTTTTCCCATGTTTCCCAAAACGTGCGATAAATTCCCGTGCAATTACCGATACGTATCTGTATACCAAAGATGCGATACGTGACGCGATACTAATATTTCGAACACTGCCCGAGACAACCGGTGACAACTTGTATCTCTTTCTGAGAGTTGATCGAGTCCTCATTATCCCTACAAGGAGCAGGATCCCTAGCAAACCAAGACAACCTCTTCCCCCCTATGTGTTGACATCCGATCCATCAATCACATTCGAATTGTGACTTTAGGTCCTCACATCAATATCAACTCAATTCACATATTGGGTGAGTCACATGATAGGCAATAATGGAGTGGAGATGCACCAAACATTGTGTGGGGCCCATAAGCTTGTCTAAATATTAAATACAACCCGTTAATCAGGTCCCTGCCACCAAGATGAAGGGACTTAGTAAATATTTTGATGATTGAAAATTGTGGGCCACGACACTATTTTTAAGGGGTTTTCCTGTGATTTTACAAAAGTTTTTCCTATTCTATGGCCTAACTGAGTTTTTTATTGAGGTATTTTTTTTATTCTTGTATGGTGGATATGAGGTGAGAAGCCTAATGGATGGAGTGGATTACACATTGACAACCTAATGGGCCTACGAAGCTTCGAATATTATGAATGAGACAATAAGGCCTAAATAGACTTCAAAAAATAATCATATGCTTGTTCTTGCCAAACCGGACAGGTTCCAACAAACAACGGACAAGCTTGACAGGGAGAGCATTTTCCTAGCTATACAAGACCAGGACAAGCACAGCCTAAACAGGTTATCCAGGCTTCAATTTTTGTTGCTACCAATTGGGCCCTCAGAGCTAAAAATATCTTGAAAAAGAAAGGAGAGGAAGAAAAAAGGAAAAGAAAACTACACAATACTTTTCCACCATTTAGGGGAAGAATTATTTAGTATTTCATTGTAGGCCATAAATGATGCAATTATATCCAAAATGAGTTCATATCTTACATAATACGTTTTGATAACCTTATATAACAAATTTAAAGAGTAAAAACCAAACAGATTTGTAATCTAAATTTCTTGCTTGAAATCCATTTCAATGCATCAAACACATACAATGACATGGATTTCAAAATATTTCATTGCTAACATGGATTTAAACGTGTTGAAAAACAAATTTTCAAAATATTTCATTGCTAACATGGATTAAACATGTTGAAAAACAAATTCACACACACACACACACACACACACACACACACAACCTTTGTTGTTCCAAGCCGAAATCACTCTCGATTGGGATTTCTCCATCAAATCCATGTTTCGATGTGAAATGACAAGTTACTAAAATGCAGCAACAAAGTGCATCCCCAGAAGGGAGCAATTTTTTGGATTTTTTTTTTCTATTTTACGCCGATTCGGTTGAAACTAGTGAAATATCACAAGTTTGAATGGATAGTGTAATTTTATACTAGAGGTGTGCCAATATTTCGCTGTATATCATCAAATAAAAAATCGTCAATGTATTGTATGATATGCAATCTAATCATATATCGTATAACAAACTGTGGGGAAATGATGTACTGAGATAATATTGATATTTAAAATGCTGGTTACGATTGTCTCAAGGAGTGAGTACAACCAATGATTTAAATATCGATAATGAAGACCAATACTATCAGTATTGCACACTGCTAGTCAAAATATCGCGATATATTCACAATGTATCGATGATATTTCAATACATTATGATGATCAAAATATATCCATTATAAAATGCTTGATATTGTTGATATGTGCAATGCATATCAACAATATCGCACCTGCATTAGTTCCCTTAACGTAAAAAATGGGAAATTTGCCACACGCACAAAACAAAAAATTTAAAAATTTAAAAAAATTAAAAAAAAAAAATCTTTAAAAAAAAAATTTGTTGGATTACATTCGTAAGGAGATTTCAACCAATCATTTTTATTTGTTTGAGAGAAAAGCGGATTTGGGTGTAGAAATTGAGATTGGAAAGCATGTGATACTGGAAACCCAATTAATGAGTTTTTTATTTTTAATTTAAACTATTTTCTCTTGTTTAAATTGCTTGAAATCTATGAACGAAGTTAGTAACCCATGACTTTGCATATTTTGCATACTCAATCATGGATTTTGACCCCTGATTTTCAATTTTGGGGAAAATGGGAGAATTTGGGGAAAATCTGAAAATTTTCTGATTTCCCCCATCTAACTTGCAATTAAAGTGTAGAAATATTTATATCATGAAAGAGTGCTTGGAGGCTTACCTAAAATTGACGAAACTTTTTGAAGCTTTTGAAAAAAAATAAAATTAACTAATTAAAAAATATCAAAAAATAAATTTAAAAGTTACATTGACCAATTGTTTATTTGTTCCTAATATTTATGTATTTTTCACTGCATTGGTTGTGTTTTCATACATACCCTCAATGATTTATATATTATCTTAACTCATTTTGAATATAATTGCATAAACTTCGTTAAACAACACATAATTTAGGATGCTATATAAAGAAAACTTATTATGTGCACTTGTTATTTGTGATCTTCTGAGTTCTAAGTGTATAATAGTGTCTTTTTTGAAATCCCCTAAAGTTTTATTAAAAAATTTGACAAGTTTCCCAAAAACAATGATATATTTTGGGATTCATGCAATATTTCCCATGCGACACCGATATGATTCCATATCCCAAGGGTGTGATACATGCATCGATACCGATACGTAAATCACTGAGTATAGGTACATGGGGCTATGGTATGTAAACTACTTGGGGTGGAACGTGATGCTAGATACCACTTGGCTTAGATGTTGTAATGCCTTGCAACAACCTCTCTCATGCTCCTGAGCTACCAGAGATATCTGATAAGCCTATTGAACACTATGTGGTCCAACTTCTACCATCTACTCCTGAATATCGGCTCACAACCCATTGCAGCAGCAATTGCTGCTTGTCTGGCAGTCTCCATAAGTTCACATAAAGTTATACAATCAAAGAACTACGTGCATTCCTTCGCAGTGAGACCACCATATTGCAACAAGAAGAGATTTCTGTATGAGACCTCGTAATCTTATGAAACCTCGTAATCCAAGGGTAGAAACCTCTGATTCCGCCTTGCCTTCATTTGCTTGCACAGAGTTAAAGGAGGGACCTGCTGCACCAAGTCTACTATTTAGTACCACCATGATGCAGACAAGCTCTCATGGCCACATGTATGCAAGCAGAGGGCCGAGTGGGGCCCACATGATCACACGGATGGGTGCCATGTGCACACTAGTGACAGATGGTGTTAGTCGCATTTGAGAGTTACCCTAGCAGTCCCATCTTCAAGCCCAACCCATCAACATCCAAAACCCTAAAACCCTAGACCTACCTTGAATATTAACCATCCATCAACCACAACCCCACAATCTACAATTGTAAAGGTGTGACCACATCAAGCTTGTAACTGCACCTATCATTTTCCCCTCTCTAGATCTAGGGCAAGTAAACCACAGTCAACCCTCCTGCATCTTAATTGTGGGATCCCAAACCTAACATCCATCGGCCCCTTTTCCACCCCAAGTCATAACCATACAACCCTTAGAATTAGATTTATGTTAGATCCCTTAGTTGGAGACTTTATTTTCAGATCCATGTTTCAAATCCATTTCATGATATTGTCAGATTTGTGACCAGATCTGCATTTGGAACATTTGGTACATCAGAGCTGTGTTTGGAGTTGGTGACTGCACTTCGGACTGCAGTATACTGCACCATTTTGATACTATCAGATCCACTGATCTGCATGACCTACGCCTCAGATTATTAATTTGTACTTCGGTTGGGCTGAGTAAGCACTCCAGATATCAGATTGACAGAAAGAGCTGGGCCATGCAATAGATCAGCATCAATTCACAATTACCAGGGTACCATTGACCTGAGATCATATCTTCTTCTTTTTTTCTTTTCTTCTTTTTTTTTTTGGGTTAGGTTGTTAGTACACACCCATGTCAGTACACACACTCCATGTTAGCCACCCCCGCTAGGGATCAATACCAAGACCTCAAGTGTTGAAACGAGGTATCTCCACTCAGTCTGCCAGTTGAGCTATGGATCTGGGTGTCCTAAGATCATATCTACATTTAGATCTTCATTCATTCATGATCCTCGATTCAGTTCTGTTCAAATCTGTGGTTGGATCTGTCGTGGTACACATTTTCCATTAGCCATGACTTGAGAAACTTATAGAAAGAACCCTCTAGAAGTCCTTTATCTAATCTCTATTGGCTAATAAGTTTTTTTAAAGATGAGGTAAAGCTTTGCTCTATTTTTTTTTTACACACACACACACACACACACACTACATGGGCACTCAAACCCATGACCTCATTGTGGAAATGCGGTGGTGCATCTACCACTAAGGCACTAAGCCATCGATTGAGAACCTTGGCTAAGAAGTTTCTTTCTAGAAACTTCTTGAGAATCACATATTGGCCCAAATAATGTTTCCTCAAACAATCCAGTTATGCCTCTTCTAGTTCTAATTGCAATAAAGAAAAGAAAACAAGATCAAATAAACAAACTACAGTCCCAATACAACTACGCAACTAGAAATAAGGAATCCAAACCATCTAGGAAACTAATATGCATGAACCGTATGGAATTGGGCTTGTGCGGTTTATACACCCCATGAAAAGGCCTGTATGATCCATTGGAAACAGCACCACCAAGTGGTACGCGTGGATTGTTGGGCCCCATAATCCAACCAGTTTATATAAAGAACCATCAGATTGGATCTTTGGGCCCCAATGTCCAATCAGATGTTTTATACGGACTGGAAAATCACATTTGTGTCGTGTGAGGTCCAATTTGGACCTTCGTGGGTGCACATGTATGATGTTTAGCTTGGATGCATCATGACCAAAGCACATTTACTTGTCAGCATGCCTGGACCATGGATGTAAAAATGAGACCAAACATTCCAAGAGGAATGCCAGCACAAAACCCCACAGACCAGCCACACCTGTTGACAGTGACCTTAATTAGAGACGAGGGATTATAAGTACCTTGCAGCCAGTGGTAATTTGCTTCCCCAAACTGACAATGACTCGTTCAAGCGACTGAAGAAATTTCTGCATTCATCATTTTTCTTCTCAAGAGAATCCTGCAAGAAACAGTGTAAAAAATTCGTCAAAATGGAAGGACATTGTACAAGCTGAGAAGGAAAGTAAACGGGTGATAACCATTCTAACTTCAGATGCATTCAGCATGAATGCAGAGATCAGGAATCTCTATGTGAAAATCAAACAAAGCACCTTTTTTATTCACAGCATTTTAAAAAGTTAATTTTAGCTCAATATTCTCTCATAAATACAGCTTATTCTCATAAAACAGCCAAATACAATTATTGATGTGGTTTAGGTACTCAGATTCAGGCATGTACATGGCTACACAAGGCGTGAGCAGAAGGGAGAGGGAATTAAGGTGGGGAACAGTGAAGCATCTATTTCAAAATGTAAGCAGATACATGATGTAACTAGAAGCATAGGGAAAGCCATTTGCAAAATTATGAAAATACGTGCCGGATTCAAACAACAAGTTCCACTAAGAATCTTAACAAGAGATCACATGCAGGAATTCCACTTGATATTGACCAATTCAGCCCCAAATACCACAAACCGCTACCAAGTGAAGAAATATTCAATTTTAGTCAAACAACCCACATAATTCCACATGGCTTCCTTTTATAGACAACAAGTACATTCTTGCAATTTAATGTTAAAAAGCATAAGCAGTAAGCAACCAAATTGGTTGCACAATTAATGAAGCAAAAAGAAAGAAAGAAAGAACCCTTGGTTCTCTAGAGAAACTTTCCCAAACTCTCTCTAAAAGATAGCTTAGAGAGAATCCATGCTAGTTCTAACTCTTAAGGAGTTCTTTCTGCTCAAAGACCTAAAATCAAGAACTCAAAAGACTCCAAATTTTCCTAGCTACTTTCAATTACATATACATCAACTGTAAGGAACTTTATGCAGTTTGCAAGTTATTAGAGAGAGAGAGAGAGAGAGAGAGAGAGAGAGAGAGAGAGAGAGAGAGACTTTAAGCGGTAATTATTTATTGCACAGCCGTGAATACCCTCCCAAAATACAACCAAATTATCTTCAGGCCCATTTTAATGCTAATTGATGGACATGGGATACTGAAATAGAGTCCAATATTTACTTTACTTCTCATGTATCACTCATGACCTTTGTACACCATCTTTATGGCTATATGAAGTTCTAAAGCTGTATAAAACTGTCATCTGTAGCACTGACTGATATTGGAGCCTGAAACACTGATTGGACTTGGAGCTGAGGATGCCATCTGTATGGCTATACGAAGTTCTACTGTTGTACAAAACTTATTTGTAGCAATGACTGGTATTGGAGCCTGAAACAATGATTGGACTAGTGAGGTCTAAAGTCCAATCCGACTCCACCTAATTTTGAATCAACATGTGGAGCCTGATGTATGGCCTGGATTCATCCGCTTACCATGGCTTCAAGAGGAAATTGTCCTCGGGTTGATAGCTGCCATCCATGATCTATCCATCACCAGGTTGTCTTTTTCTCTCTCCTTCACAGGTTATGGCTGGAGCTGAGGATGAAGCCTGGAGGCCTAGCTGTCAAACTGGCTTGATCATCCTTGGGCTCCAGATTACACCGCTAGATCTTCTGCCCCTTCTCAAATCGAGATCATCATTGTCTTCTGTTTTTCCATGAGTCTCTTTTCTGACTGATCTGATCATCACTAAGATATGATCAACATATCCATCTCAACTTCAGCATATTCCTTGTTAAAATTCATTGACAGGACTGTTGAGTTGTCCGTAACTTCAGCTGTCTCAAGTACCCATCCAACAGTAGATGTGCTGGCCAATCCATTGGTCCCTTATGCCTGTGCATCCATCAACTGTTCTTCGGATTCAGTTGGCCCTGCATCTGGTTATCTATCAACAAATACATCCACATGTTCATTGATCAATCCACTATTGGTAGGAATCTTATGCGGAGGTATGTGGGGTGCAATTGTTCAAGGGGGGATTGAAATTAGGCACTACACAAACCCCGGCTTGAAATCTACCACACCTGTCAGCATTCTACTGATCTGTGATTGGGTGTGTAGGGAAATTTGGTAAGCCTCTAGGCAACGACGTATCACTGTCCTAATCTACCACTAAATCTATCCGTATAACCCATTGCAATAATGGGCCACAGCTTGTCGCCCATTCACTGACTCTTTGCATCAAATCATCAGATCATAATCTATACATGCCTCCACAGTTACGTTACTTTGGCACAGAGAATAGGTCCGTCAATGTGAGCCTATCCATAATCCAGGACAAGAACATTTCTTACAGTTCGCCTCTAATCTGCTCCCCAGAACTCACGGGAGGATGTCTAGCTTGCTGCACCAATTTGGAACTGATCCTTTCAATTTCGTCCTAGCAAAATGTATTTTCAGCTCGCCATTTTTAAGCATACCATCTCAAATAATTCCAACGATCGTAGCCAATCAGGAAGGCATCCAAATCTAGTTTCCCAAAAGAAGTCTTTTAACTCCACTCTTCAACATCATCATAATAACCATGCCCAAGATAATATAGCAAAGGGATGGTAGGACTAATAGGCATTGGCCTACATGGTCCTGGTGGATGATAACATGGGGAAAGGAATACAGGTGGAGGATCATATCCATAGCCATATGTTCCTTCAACTCTACCCAGGCCCTTGGTATTAGTTGTGGGCTGTCCAGGGAGACACTACCCGTTTCTACTTGTACTTGCAGGTTAGGACCTTCCTTATTTGCTCTATTGCCCTGTGGAATGGAGTTGTACTATTCTTGCTTTTCTCTTCCACAACAGTCATCTGATCATTCGTGGCATCCAACCAACATGTCAGAGCATCCAGCTGACGTTTCAAAGAGGCTATCTGCTCTGTTTGTTGCTGCTTCGTGGCACCCATTTGTTCCATTATGGTTTTATCATCCTCATATCTCACTTTACTCTTCTCCGCTGTCATACGACTAAAGAAGCCCCACCACATGTAGGCATCAGAAGTTTGCTACCAGTTTAAGGTTAGGCAAACTGAGATAATGGTTTTAGGGCTGTTGAAGGTTCAGAATAGGAATGGCAACAGACCGGGTTTGGGTCAGGCCCAGCATAGGCCAGCCTGACACAGAAGGCCCAAGCCCGATACGAGCCTAGCATAGTAAGCCTAAGCCTGGAAATTTGGTTGGGCTCGGGCCTGACCCAACCCATCCAAAAATTGATAAAATCCTATTTCCCACTTGAATGTTCCTAATCTATCCACTAAACACACTGCTCTAATTTTTATTTTTATATAAAATAATAATAATAATAATTTAAAAAAAAAAAAAACAAACGTTGATCAAGCCACTCATGCACAAAGTACTTGGGAATGAAACCAATGGTCAATGTTGAGAATATAATTAGAAGGGCTTTTATGTAATATGTGGTCTAATAAGGGCCTATTTGTAATTTTCAATTAAGTTGCTTTTAATAAGAAAAAAGGGGTTGAATAGAGCCCTAACATTTTCTCCTCTTTTCTTCTTCTTGTCTTCTTTCTTTCACTTCTTCTTCCCCTTGTTCTACCTCTCTTCCTAGAATCTTATTCCACTTTTCTACCTGGTATTAGAGAAAGGAATCAATTGCGTTTTCCACATCCTAAGGCTCCTATAGCAGTTAGGGACTTCATAGGGCTGTACAACCACCATGGTTCTGAATGTCGCTATTGGTCGACATAATGCCCAGCAGAAAAATGATACAATACGACGTTGGGTATCGATAGGAGGGTCGTATCAGCCCGTATCAATTAGAATTTTTTTAAGCCAAAGAATTAAGGAAAATATCAGGGAAAAAAGAAAAAGATAATAATAAGATATTCAAGAATCAATCTTTCTTTTTTTTTGTATTTTGGACATGCATATGATGGTGTATCAGACCATTCTTTGATGAGAATGTTGTTTGTTGGTTTGACTTGTTGAAGGTCAACCCTAATTGAACACAAATCAAGCATAATTTGGTGAACTACGGCCAATTACATTGAAATACAACAACAACAACAACAACACAAAAACAAAACAAAAAAAAAAAAAAAAAACGATGAAAATATCGAAAAGAAAGTGAAGGTTTACCCTTCCTTCCGATTTTTCCCATAATGGTCCACTTCGCTTCGATTTGTCAAATCCCACTTAAATCATTGGTTTTGATCCCAAAATAGGTCTAGATTTAGCCTTAAATGAGTTTTCAAGCTTCTTCCATGATTTAAATGAAAAAAAAAAAAGATGAAACATGGGTGACATCATGAAAAAAAAAAAAATCAAAATTGGGCTTTGATGGGCATATCAGTATGTATTAGCCATATCGGTGCCGATACGCCCTGTATCGACCGGTATAGGCCGATACGAGTCAATTTTTTCGTATCAGCCCAACGCGATTCCGTATCACATATCATCTCGTATCGAAACGGTATCGGCCGATACGATACTAATATTCATATCTATGTGTACGGCAATGTATTCTGTAATGGTAATGGTGGCCATAACGGCCACCAATGTTACCTTTACGATTCAAGTTTGTAACGGCTATTACGGTTTCTTTTTTTATAAAAGGGCAAAAAAAAAGCCCAAAAAAACTTGTAGATACCTCATAACGTTGAAAACGAATCCAAAAAAACTATATTTGCATCTTAACAAACCATTACAGGGCTATTACGGCCTTTACAAGGAGTGTAACGAGCCATTAATGACGGTTATAGGTCCTTTTTGCCATAACGGTTGTCACAACCGTTACAACCCCGTACCGTGTAACAGCTGCCACCATTACCTTCACATAACAACCTTTACAGCCTCGTAACAGCCTTTACGGCACACCATTGCGTACGGCTGACATCGGCAGTCATACAGCCACATGCTTTGGGCCTGACAAGTATAGGATCTAGGTCGGCCTACTTTTTGGGATTTTTGAGCCAAGTTTCAGTAAATTTAACGAAGATTTAAAGGTGGGATGACCTTTTCTTCCTAAAATTCTGAATAAGAAAAAAAAAAAAAGTTATAGTTTTTTGTTATTTGATTTGTTCTTCAAAACAAAGATTTTTATTTATTTATTTATTTTGATATGGGCTATGAACGTATAAACCTACAGAGTTTCTCTAGCCGTTAGTGTTGGTCTCTCTCGATTTGGAGGAGTTTCACGGGAGTACTGAAGTTTTTCTAGGTCTTTAAGTTGCCGCCCCCTCCCTTACCTCATTCATTTTTAGTAGTATCTTTGCAATATTTTGGTGGAAGAGTTGTTTCTATGAGATGTTGACTCCCAATGGTTCAGATGCTTCTTCCAATATTCCTGGGGCCTCAAATTCCATGTTTGCAATAGGTGGTTATGTTAACAACCCTAGTGTGTAGATTACAACTAAAAAGTTGGATGGCACTAATTTCATTGAAGGGTCTCAATGCACCAAGATGTACATCTGCAAGCAAGAAAAACTAAGGAATGTGAAATGGGAGCAAGAGAACTTAAAGGTGATGTCTTGGCTTAGTTGACTACTTAACTCCATGCAACCTCATATCAGTAGAGGATCCTTGTTCCTATAGACATCCAAGGAAGTCTGAGATAAAGTTACCAGAACTTATTCCCAACAATAGAATATTGCCCGTGTCTAACAACTTCACTAGGATATTGACACCCTTCGTCAAGGGAAGAAGAGTTTGGCTCCTTATTCTTCCACTCTTCAAGGTCTATGGGAAGAGTTGGATTATCACCAGTTATTAGAATGGGAAACTAATGTTGATAGGGAGAGACATCAAAAACAAATTGAACAGAATCGCATATTCGATTCCTTAGCTTGTTTAAACTATGAGTATGAATGGACACAAGTGCAAATCTTGGGGAGAGATAAGCTGCCCACATTGGACCAAGTTTATTTCCCAGTTCAGAGCAAGGAAAGCCAAAAGAAAGCCAAGCAACGAGTTGCAATCCCTTCCAACAATGATCATTCAGCTTTTGCAGTCACTTTTCGTTATTTTATGGGTAGAAAATGATCCAATTGGAAGACTAGAGCACCTGATGAGAAGGATAAGTTGAGATGTGACCATCGTAGGAAAACCTGCAGTACACGGGAGACTTGTTGGAATCTTCACAGTAAATCAACAAAATTCAACCATTCTGGACAGTCCCCCAATGGCCTTGTTTGTTGCTATCTCTGCTCCTCCTTTCTCGGGCGCTAATTCTTCTTCCACATCAGCCCCTCCTACTAGACCGCCCTCATCAACCTCGAACAGTTATCTATTACAGAATTGGACTGCCTTCGTCGTTTACTTTCCCAATTGGAAGGTCTATATGCTTCTAATTCATTCGCACAGCTAGGTACATGCATTTGCTAACCTTGTTTGCTATTCCTCATGCCCAGCCTGGATCATTGATTTAGGTGTGTCTAATCACATGAGAGGTCTATCGTCCATCTTTTCATCATACAATCTATCTTCTGGAAGAGATGAAGTGTGAATTGCTAATGGATCCCTATCCTCTATCTCTACGAAGGATGATATCGAGTTTAATGATCACTTGTCTATATCTTTTCTTCTTCATGTTCCAAATTTATCCACAAATTTATTTTTTTGTGAGTAGCCTTACCAAAAATTGGAACTGTTGCGTAACTTTTTTCCCTACCTGCTATGTTTTCCAGGACTTGGTGACAGGGAAAATGATTGGGAGTGGTCATGAAGTGAATGGTCTCTACCTTATGGATATTGCTGCTCTTCAACCTTGCAATCAAATTGTAATCTTAGTAGGGATCATAATAATGCTCGGGTTAAGCTGTGACATAGTTGTTTAGAGCATGTCTTTTCAGTCATTGAAGTTATTATTTCCAAACTCATTTAAGTCAATTTTGAGTAATAATTTACAGTGTGAAGTTTATGAGTTGTCCAAGCTTTGTAGATCAACTTTTTCCCCAAGTTTTAATAAAAGTTTGTTTCCGTTTCATATTGTTCATTATAATGTGTGGCAACCTACTCCCATTGTATCCATGGATGGCTATCAATATTTCATTTCTTGTGGATGATTTCCCCCACTGCACCAGGTTGCATCTCATGAAGGTTCATGATGAAGTGTCGCATATTATTTAAAGGTTCCATACGATGGTATTCACTAGTTAGATAAGAAAATAAAAATATTTTGGTCAGACAATGCTCGAGAATACTTCGAAGGTGAATTACGGGATTATTTAGAAGAATATGGGATGATTCATCAAAGCTCTTGTCCATACACTCCTCAGCAAAATGGAGTGGAAAAACACAAGAATCGTCATCTTCTTGAAGTTAAAAAGAGCCTCTTGATAGGATGGACATTCCAAAGCATTTTAGGGCTGATGCAGTGCTTACAGCCACCTATCTTATTACTCGTATGCCATCCAGGGTATTGAAGTTGAAGTCCCCACATCAGGCCCTTTTGTCTGGATTAGCCATCTTTCATTGCTCCACCTTACGTACTTGGGGGTGTGTGTTTCATTCATGTCTTGGGTCTAAAAACAAACCAAGATAGATCTAAAAGCAATTCAGGGTGTATTTCTGAGGTATCCCTCCGCCTGAAAGGGACAGTATTTTGATCTTGTGTTCAGAAAATGTTTTGTCACTACGGATGTCACCTTTTTCGAGTCCATATCTTATTTTTCTCGTAATCCTACCCCTCTTCAGGGGGAGCTTAGTGAGTTGGAAGAGAAGCATCCTTCTCCAATTTATCCCCTTCATGTTCCTGTTCCATCGGCTACTGCTCTAGTAAGTCCAACATAGCCTACTAATATTATTACTGATGCAGCCCAACACTTAAAGGCAAAAACAACTGCAAATTACACAAGATGCCAAAAGGGGGTGATCACGGCGACACACCTACCCACTAATTCTGATTGCTTGGAATCAGGTAATCATTCTCCTTTGTTTGTTCCTTCTTCCTCTGATAGTACTCTCATTGCCTTATGCAAGGGAAAGCGCCAATGTAATTTGCATTCTATATTTAAGTTTATTTCATATGCAACCTTGTCTCCTTCCTATTATTCCTTCTTATCTTTGGTTTGTTCTGTTTCTTTGCCTTCTAGATTCCAAGAGGCGGTCTCCAATCCAAAGTAGTGTGAGGCTGTGATGGAAAAGATAAGGGCAATGATGAAAAATGGCACATCAAAATTGATAGATTTGCACAAAAGGAAAGGAGCCAATGGGTTGCAGATGGGTCTTCACAATTAAACACAAGATGGATGGATTAATTGAAAGGTATAAAGCCAAGCTTGTTGTTAAACGATACACTCAAGCGTATGGGATTGAGTACAAGGAAAGATTTGCACCTTTAGCCAAGATGAACTCCATGCGGGTTCTACCGTCGCTTGCGGCCAATTTTTCTTGGCTATTGTATCAGCTACATATGAAGAACGCGTTTCTCCATAGAGACTTGAAGGAGGAAGTGTATGGCTGCTCTACCTGGTTTCATGTTCTCCAACAGTCAGGGAAAGGTCAATAGGTTAAAGAAGTATTTATGGACTTAAACAATCTCCCCAGGCTTGATTCGAGATGGCTGTGAAAAGGATTGGTTATTCCCAGAGTCACACTGATTATCCACTTTATGTGAGGCGACAGGGTCAGTTGACTACAATTTTGATTGTTTGTGTGGATGATATTATGAGGACTGGAGATGATTCTCAGGAAATTCAAAATTTGAAGAATTATTTTTTGCAAAAGAGCTTGAGATTAAGAATCTAGGAAATTTGAAATATTTTCTGGGTATAAAGGATGCTTGATCAAAGAAGGGTATGTTTGTATCTCAGAGAAAGTACACCTTACACTTACTAAAGGAGACCGGTGAGCTAGGTTCTCGACCAGCAGACACTCATGTTGATCCTAATCATAAGCTGAGCCTAAGTGAGAGGGACTTATTACTAAACAAAAAGATGTATCAGATGTTGCTTAGCAGACTTACTCTTTCTCTCACCAGACCTAATATAGCATATGCAATAAATGTGGTAAGTCAGTTTATGCAAGCTCCACAGGTTCCCTACTTTTAGGCGGTTGAAAGAATCTTAAGATATTTGAAGGCATCTCCTAGTAAGGGACTTTTGTTTGTAGATCATGGACATTTGCACATGGAGGCCTACACTGACGCAGATTGGGCTGGTGGTGTAGATGACAGAAAGTTGACTACAAGATATTGTACTTTCATGGGAGGAAATTTGGTCACTTGGAGAAGCAAGAAACAACCTGTGGTGGCAAAGTCTAGTGCTGAAGTAGAGTACGGGGTTATGGTACATGGTGTAGCAAAAGTGTTGTGGCTGAAAATTCTGTTTTGTAATTTGGGAATCAAGGCAGATGCACCTATGAAGTTGTTTTGTGATGACATGGCAACCATTAGCAATTTAGCATAGCACAAAATCCAGTATAGCATGATCATACCAAGCACATTGAAGTTGGCATGCACTTCATTCATGAACAAGTCATCTCTCAAGATCTTTGCATACCGTTTGTAACAACTAAGACTCAACTGACTGACATTCTCACCAAGGGAATATGTTCTTAGCAAGTTGGGCATGATAGATATCTATGCTCGGCTTGAGAGGGAGTGTTAAGAATATAGTTAAAGGGCTTTATGTAATATGTGGTCTAATAAGGGCCTATTTGTAATAAGAGAAAGGGGGTTGATTAGAGCCCTAACATTTTCTCCCCTATTCTTCTTCTTTTCTTCTTCTCTTCTTCTTCCCCTTCTTCCTCTCTACCTAGAATCTTATTCCCCTTTTCTAATGTAAACATTCAAGATGCATGGGTTGCCTAATCGAGCATTAGAATGGCATATTCGTAGCATAAAGCACATGTACATAAGAAGTCAGGTTAGGCGGAGCGGGGCTAGGCTAGGCTAGGCTAGGTCGAGCTGCAATTACTTGAGCCCAAACCCGTCCCAAAAATTGATCAGGCTATGCCGAGGCCCAAGCCCAGCCCATGGACCAAGCTAATAGATCCAAGCCCAGTCCAAAGCCAGGTCAAGCTCGTCAAAAGATGGGTTGAGATTCTGGGACAAGCTGCTGGACAGATTTTGGGTGCTGGGTTTAGGCTAAAAGTGGACAATGTGTGGATAGTCCCAGTGCAGGTTTAAAGGCTAGGTTAAGGTTAAAAATGGGTTGATTTTGAACAGGTTTTGGGACAGGTTTATGTGTGGGGTATTGTTCGTTGAAAGTGGACAAGTTGCATATGTTATTGGGAACAGGTTAGAAGGATAACTGGTTCGGGAATTGATTAGGGGACTCTTTAATGTTTGGGCTGAAATTGGTTGTCATTGAAGTTTGGAGGAGATAGATGAGATGCAGGTGGCCTAAGGGACTATAGAGCTATGGTTGACGGTTTTGGCAGTGGAGAAGGCTTAAGCTGCTGTTTTGGCTGGGAAAGTTGGATTATGATATGTGGTTGGACTTGGGATGATGTAGATAGGATTTAGGGTTTGGGAATTGGGAATTGGGACATAATAGGGCTGCAATTAGAGTTTTGGATGGAGTAACATTATGACCATAGGAACTGCGGCAGTAATAGGCTACAATTTCTGTTTTAGGGACTGTTTAAAAAAGATAAATTGGGAATTGGGAACTGTAAGGGGGCTAGGATTTATGGATGTTGGGGCTGTTCAGGGTATGATGGTTGGTTTAGGGTTGGCTTAGGGTAGAACTGGTGATGTTTGAACATGAAATAGGGTTTTGAAAGGTCTAGGGATGTATAAGGATGCAACAGGGCTATGTATGGAGCTGGAGTTGTATGGTTGCATGGGTTAGGTAATTGGGAGAAATTGATGTTTATGGTTTAGTTTGGGGTATTATTGAACCTAAAACGCAGAGAAAGTGAACAACTAGGGTTTAGGTTGGGCAAATTTAGGGACAATTGGAGATTTAGGGTTTTAGATTGAGGGGAATTTTGAGAATTGAGGAACAGGGATTGAGAATGGGGACATTATGTAGAAGTTTGGGAATTAGTGTCTAGGGTTAGGGAAATTGGGGAAATTGGAAATTTCGGTATAGGGCTAGGGAATTTTGTGGGGCTTCGGGGAAATTGAGGGAATTTAGGGTTAGGGCAGGGATTGGATATAGTGAACAAAAAATAAATAAAAGCAATTCCCAAGATGGAACTTGTTCTAAATTTCTAATACAAAATATAGATGAGGCAACTAAGATGGAATTAAATCTACATGAATAGGAATGAACAACTAATTTCAAGATTAAATCCCATCACTTCCGGAATATGCACTACAAAACCTAATGCAAACTCCCCCAAAGGGTTTCCGTAAGAGTCTCACCTCAAGAATATGCTTCCAATCACAAAAAACAAAGGCAAAGGAGCATTATTTCAAACAAATAGTTTGGGACATGTCTATGTAGTTCCATGTGGCTTTATATCTACCTTTTCAACACAAATCCCTTTTAAATGAATGAAAAAAAAAAAAAAAAAAAACAAGGCTTGAAGCCTATTAATCTCTTCTTTCTTTCCTGAATTGTCTCGAAGGAATCCTAAGAACTTGTATAGAATAGAAGAATTAACTCAATAAGGAAACACAGGAACTTGCAATAGAAGAAAAAGATTAACCCAATGTGGAAACAATGTCAAAGAGTCCAAATTCTACCCAAAGACTTGCATCTACCCAACCATATGGTTATAGTGGGCTGTACAACTTGTACAAACCCTTGTTCATGCTCTATGGTTTGTATATAATGCTTGTCCGGATGGACTTGTGGGCTTCTGCAGTCCAATCAGTTTCTTATTTGAACCATCCAATTGTTCGTGTGGCCTTCACAAAGCAATTGGACCATTAGATAGGCAATCTGATTAGATCAATGTGGCCCATAGTCCAATTGACTTTTAATACTCATGGCCTGATTTGCAATCGAATGACATTGGATCCACTTACAATTCTTCCCCTACTCTGGTCTGAGAAAGTTCCCTATTACTAAGACTGACATAATTTAATATCTTACCTAGCCAGTCATCTGTTGAGTAGAAGAAAATCTGTTAGATGACACTAGAAGAAGAATCACGGCTCTTAGTTCAGACTTCAAATTTTCTCAAAGATAACAAGTCATGAAATGGAAGTGACTAAACATGGATAGCTAGGATCATGTCATTCGATATTCATTTGGAGAAGATATGATTTTCCTAAGTTTCCTTATTGGTGAATGGTTTCGAGGCATAATGGAGTTTCTGTGCAATTGATAGATTTCTAAATATCTTTGATATTTGTTGATAGAAAGGTTCCTAGAAGGTCATCACCATCACAGCCCTCTCCCAGTCAGCTTTCAAATTTTTTGGCAAAAATTTGGCAACCGGCAGCCTGCCTGACATCAAAATCAGCCTCATTCTTTATCTGGACTTAGTACCGGCTTGTTAGATTGACAGATCACAGTGGCATATCCACGTAATGATAGTGGAATTCAGATGGATGTTCTGTATGATATCACATCATATCCTTTTCTTTTCTTGATAAATTGTACCATCGCATCGTACCAATTGCATTAACTTCCTTCAATCATTTTAAGCATGGTGTTAGAGCAGGTCTAACATGGCAATAGAGCAAGTTCTTATTTGTAGAAACCCTAAATCCTCCGATATGAAAGAACACTGAAAATCTGAAGATATTTCCCAGGTTAAATCAAATGATCTTCTCCTAGGCTGAACTAACAGATCTATATCTGGAGTTTGATCTTGGCTATGCCTATGCACAAACCCAAAAACTCTGCACTAGTATCTTTCTCCACAAGTACGAAAACAAGGTTAGATTCCACACTCAAGTCAATGATGTTTTGCCACTACTACATTTTACAGGCCTCACCAGTAACCTATCATCGCCATCGTCTCTGTCATCTAATCCTTATCCCAACTAATTGGGGTTTGCCACATGAATACTGCTCTACAATTCCACTCTATCAAGGACCATATCCTCAGTTAAACCATAGGTCATCAAGTCTTTTCATTCTACCTCAAACTACATCCTTTTGGGCCTTCACCTTGCTCTCTTGGAGTCTTCAACTAGAACCAACTCACTCTTACCATGTGCAGTTCTTCGTCTCCTTTGCACATGGCCAAACCATCAAAGTCTACTTTACCTCATCCTTTCACCTAAGTTCCCTCGAATGCAATCATTTCTAATTCTATCCTTCCTTGTTGCCACTCATCCATCTCAACGTCCTCCTTTCAGCTACACATCTAGCTGCCCCAACATTCTGTCCCATAAAGCATGGCAGGTCTTATTAGCTATCCTGTAAAATTTCCCCTTCAGTTGGATTAGTATGCAGCGTGCAGCGATCACATTAATGATAAAACTCTAGAGACACATCTCCACTTCATCCAAACGACTTCAATTCTATGAGCAACATCCTTCTCAATCTCTTTGCTTTCATGATTTATGGATCGACCTAAGATATCGAAAATGGTCATTTTGGATTATTTCTTCTTCTTTTTTGAGCGATAAGAACAGAATTTTATAGAGAAAAAGGCCGAAGCGAGAAGAAACAAAAAGAGAAAACTATACACCCTTCCAGGGACACTCAAAGGTCTGCCCAGTTGGCCAGAAACTGAGCAACAAACTTAGTGGCCACTGCCCATTGAATAACATGAAGCTTCGCTTTCTTGAACACTTAACTCAACTCAACCCGAACGATTCCTGAAAGTTCTATTATTCCTTTCCAACCAAACAAACCATAACCCTGCCAACATTGCAAGGTGCCAAACTTTCTGACCCGTGATCCCATGCATGCTTACGTGCCACATAAAAAAGAATTGGCCAATGGAACTTGGTGAAACCCACGATACTCCAAAGAGGTTGAAGATGTTATACCACATCAGCCTCACAAAGTACAATGGATTAAAAAAAAAGTGATCCATCGTCTCCTCGCCCTTGAAACACATCACACAAACGTTCAGAAGAATCATCTTCGTTTTTCCTGAGATTATTTACTGTCAGAACATTGCTGCATCCTACCAACCACAGAAACGCCGCCACCTCTGAAGGCACACTGTAGCGCCAAACTTCCGTCAGCGGGCTTACCCCACTATTTGTACCTCCTTCCTCCAAAAACTTGTAGAGGGATCTGACCAAAATCTACCAGATCTATCCCTCAGCCATGGCAAGGAATCCAGTTTTGAAAGCACCGACCTCACCTTATGAAGAATGGGCCAGCAACCCGCAAACTCCTCAACCTCGTCATCATGCAAATTCCTCCTACACGAAGGAGCCCAGATGGAGTTTTCACCTTGTATCGAGAAGCAGCTAGCCACTACAATCCCCTCCCCCAAGGCCAACCTAGCTATCCTTGGAAATTGCTCTCCCAACTTTTGATCCCCCACCCAAATATCATCCCAAAACTTTATCTTCAACCAATTCCCTAAAGAGAACCCGACGCCTTTCCACACCTTATGCCTAACCGAAGCCACAGCTTTCCACACTAAGGAAGATCTATACATCAATGATGTTCGAGTCCACCATCCCCCATCGTCAACCCCATACTTTCTACATACTACCTCCCTCCAAAGGGACCCCTCTTCCTCCCCAAACCTCCACGCCCATTTCCCTATCAATGCATCATTTATCCTCTCCAAGCTTCTCAAACCAGCCCCCTTGATCCCAAGGCTTGCACACCTCCTCCCACTTCATAAGATGAAATTTGTGCTTTCCTTCTGCTCCCTTCCATAGGAAATTACTTCTAATTTTCTCCAATCTATCCAACACCGATTTTGACCATTTAAACAGTGACATAAAATAAACCGGTAAATTTGACATTGTCACCGATTTCTAATTTTCTTCACTCTCTCCAAAGTTTTATAATGTGATTTATACATTTAATCCCACAATAGTTAGTGCAGCTCATTATGTCTGATTTGTTCTTATAAATAGATACCACATTACCTTTCCTTCATTCATCAGGCATTTTCTATGATCTTACCACCTTAGTGAACAACTTTTCAACCAAATAGACCAATTCTCCCATGTACTTCCAAACCTCTATTGGTATACCATCTAGTCCCAAGGCCTTTCTTGTCTTCATCTTTCTCAAAGCTTCTTTCACTTAAAAAATCCTAATCCTAGGAAACTATCTAGACTCTGGCCTCATTTGAGTACATGATTCCTTGCATGCCTAAACTCTAAGGGCATGTTTGCTAAATTTGAAGTCCTAAGTCTGAATCTGAAATCTGAATCTAAAGTCAGAATTTGAAGCCAGAAAATTAGCAGTAAATCTAGAACAACCTGTTTGTTAACAAACGTTTGAATTGTTTGAAATATGTTAATTTAACACATTTGCCCTTGTAAACAATCATGATTTAATCCCTACCATTAAAAACTTCATGGATTCCACCAGAATGTTTATTTGTCATCCAAACTGTTAATAAGGTCAAAAAGACCAAGATGAAAAGACCACACAAATATCATCTTAATCCAAAGCTTTTGTAGCCCACAGGAAAAAAATTTACGGTCATTTACCACTGTTTCTTATACTATGGTCCATCTGATATTTGGATCTGCTTCGGATCATGTCCAAGAATGAGCTTTTAATAAGGACGGCATAGATGTAGTCTCATACATCACGGTGGGATGCAGATTTCTAGCGAAAGGGTTTTGCAGGAAGTTCCCATGCTATGATGCTAAGTGGGGTATATCGTGATGTTAGTGAATCCACCCGTCCATCCATTTTGTGAGCTCATTTTAGGACACATCACTAAAAATGAAGCAGATCCAAAACTTAAGTGGCCCACATGAGAGGGAAAATTAGATAAAGAAATGTTTACCGTTGAAACCTTCATGAGCTCTACCTTGATGTTTATATGCCATCCAAACCGTTTATAAGGCCATCAACATTGGAACAAAGTGAAAAGAGAAAAAACTTGGACTGATACAAAACTTTTGTGGCCATATTAATGTTTCAACAATGGTCACTGTTTTGGATCCGCTTGACAAAACTTTTGTGGACAAAAAACCTTCCTCCCGTGTGGTCCACTTGAGTTTTGGATCCACTTCTGATGCAAGACAATTAACAACTTGCTCTAAAAGCTCGAACTTCTAGAGCAAGTGTTTAATTGTCCTGCATCAAATTAGTATCAGAGCAGGAGGCCTCGTGTTCGAGACTCCTCACCGGGGGTGATTAATGCAAGGGCATTTTTACACCGGGCTCAAGTGGGGTTGCTGTGGGATACAGGGGCACACTCGAGGTGGGCAGCCCATGTGAGGCGGGTGGCGTTCGAGCTTTTAGAGCAAGTGGTTAATTGTCATGCATCAAATTGATATCAGAGCGTGAGGTCTCGCGTTCGAAACTCGTCACTAGGAGTGATTAATGCAGGGGCATTTTCACACCGGGCTCAAGTGGGGTTGCCTGTGGGATGCAAGGGCACACTCGGGGAGGGCGGCCCGTGTGAGGCGGGTGGTTTGTGTGAGGCAGTACCCATGTAATTTGGGGCCCACGAGGGGGGTTCGGCCAAGGTCCTAACCTATGAGATGTGGAGCCTAGGCTATGAGATAAATGGATTAATTCGCAATGCTCTAACAATTCGAGCTTTAGAGCAAGTGGTTAATTGTCCTGCATCAACTTCATTTTTTGTATCATGGTCTAAAATGATGGATTTCTCACAAACATCTCACCATTAAAAACTTCATGGATTCCACCAAGATGTTTATTTGTCATCCAACATGTTGATAAGGTCATAAACAACTAGATGAAGAGAGCACACAAATATCATCTTGATCCAAAGCTTTACGCCAAGGATCCATGCCTATCGCGGAATACATAGCAAAATTTGAATTTATAATGCGATGTGACATTGAGGAAGACCCTCTAGTAACACTCACGCATTTCAAGACGGGCCTTCGATCGAATCTTCAGCGTGAGCTTTGGGTCCGTCCAATGACAGATTTGGACGAGATGTACCAAGCGGTGCAGGAATTAGAGCGGTATCTGAAGACTCCTGTCACAAGACGGTTCGATTCCCAAGACTAATGTTAGAACTGGTTCTCAAGGAACTAAACCCAACATTGGGAATCAACCGAGGGCACAAGCGAATGTTCCGCCTAGGCCTAAGGATGACAAGGGAAAAGGCGTCCTTAGTGCTGGTCCAAGTGGAGGACAGAATGTGCGATGTTACGAATGTGGAAATATTGGCCATTTTGCAACTCAGTGTCCCACTAAGAGCAAAGGAAAAGCCTTAGTCATTGGCGATTCCCAGGATAACGAGTATGATCAGGGCGACTCTGAAGTAGAAGAATATCAACCCGTAGGATCGTTGAGTGATAAGGATGAGGTTGGTGATGATGCCACACTAGCAGTTGCCAGGTGTGTGTTAGCCCAGACTAGAAGTAGTGTTGACTGGCGTCGCAACACTATCTTCTACATGATCGCTAAGTGTGGTGAGAAAAATTGCAAGGTGATAGTAGACAGTCGGAGTTGCCAGAATGTAATTTCCGCTAGCACCTTAGGCTGTCTAAAGTTAGAGGCCACCCCTCATCCTGACCCGTACAAAGTCTCATGGGTAGACAAGACTTCCCTTCCTGTCACCCATCAATGTCTTGTACCCATCAAGTTCAGGTCTTATAAGGAGTCCCTATGGTGTGATGTGTTGCCCATGGATGTAGGTCACATCAACCTATGCAGGTCATGGCTATTTGATAATGACGTCACGATCTACGGCCATTCTAATGCATGTACCTTCATGCATAATGGCAAGAAGATCAAAATTAATCCTATGCCACCACAAAACACTGCATAGAAAAAAGGTGAGAAGGCTAGTGAGCCTAAAGAAGTGAGGAAATCCACACCCAAGTATCTCCACATCATCACAGCTAAAGAGTTTGAAAGAGAGACTGAGGAGGATTCTACGGTGTAAGCCTTAGTGGCTAGAGAGGCTACACTAGACGTATCAGTAGGATTACCACAAGAGGTAGCCCCAGTCTTAAAGGAGTACAGAGATGTATTCCCCGAGGATTTGCCAGATGAGTTGCCACCCATGAGGGATATCCAGCATGCCATTGATCTTATCCCTGGGTCGACTCTACCAATCCTTCCTCACTATAGGATGAACTCTACAGAGCATGCAGAGTTGAAGAAGCAGGTAGATAAGATCCTGCGAAAGGGTTTCATCCAGGAGAGTATGAGCCCGTGTGCCGTACCCGCTTTACTGACACTTAAGAAAGACGGCACTTGACACATGTGTGTGGACAATGGAGCCATCAACAAAATCACGGTCGAGTATAGGCTTCTCATGCCTAGGCTTAATGACATGGTAGACACGATGGCTAAATCCACCATTTTCTCCAAAATAGATCTCAAGAGTGGATATCACCAAATTTGTATACGCTTCAGTGATGAATGGAAGACAGCCTTCAAGACGAAGGACAGGCTATATGAGTGGTTGGTTATACCTTTTGGCTTGACTAATGCACCAAGCACTTTCATGCGGGTGATGACCCAGGTCTTGAGACCGCTCATGGGAAAATTCTTAGTGTACTTCGACGATATCCTAATCTATAGCACCACTAGAGAATCACACCTTGAACATTTAAAGTTGGTTTGTAGCGTCCTTAGGGCGGAGAAATTATACGCTAACCTTAAGAAGTGTTCGTTTATGTCCAGTCAGGTTATGTTCTTAGGGTTTATAGTGTCAGCAGAAGAGATGCGTGCAGACCCAAAGAAAGTCAAGGCCATAGTTGATTGGCCTAAACCGAGGAACATCCATGAAGTGCGAAGCTTCCATGGCTTAGCCACAATCTATCATCGGTTCATTAAGGGTTTTATCACGATTATGGCTTCCATTACAGAGTGTATGAAGAAAGAAGAATTCGTGTAGTCGAAAGCCGCAGTTAAGGCTTTCAAAGAAATTAAGGGCAAGATGGTCGAAGCTCCCGTCATGTGCCTTCCCGACTTTTCTAAAGTCTTTGAAGTTGCGTATGATGCATCTGGTGTTGGTATAGGTGGAGTCCTAAGTCAAGAGGGTCATCCTGTTGCCTGTTTCAGTGAGAAACTGAATGAGGCAAAACAAAAATTACCTATGATAAGGAATTCTATGCGGTAGTGTAGTCTTTGAGACATTGGCGCCACTACCTCCTACCACAGAAATTTGTCTTATTCTCTGATCATGAGGCCTTATGTTACCTTCACTCCCAGAAGAAACTTAACCCAAGGCATGCTAAGTGGGTTGCGTTCCTTCAAGAGTATTCATTTGTCTTGAAACACAAGGCCCGAGTAGAGAATAAACCAATCGATGCCCTTAGCCGTAAAGTGGCGTTACTCAATTCTTTGAGTGTAGGAGTTGTCGGCTTTAAGCAGCTAAGAGACGAGTACCCCACATGTCCAGATTTTGGGGGGCACTTATATGTCACTCTCGAGTAATCAGCAAAGTGCGGGGGATTTCATGTTGAGAGATGGATTCCTTTTTAAAGGGAATCGTTTATGTATTCTCCATACGTCTCTCCATGAATTCCTCGTCTGGGAGCTTCATTCAAGAGGAATAGCTAGCCACTTTGGCCGTGATAAGACTATTGCACTCGTAAAGGATCGTTTCTACTGGCCAAGTCTCAAGCGAGATGTCGCCAAAATTTTAGGGCAATATAGAACGTGTCAGATGGCGAAACAGCAAAAGAAAATTTCTGGATTATATATGCCATTACCTATGCCACATGCTCCGTGACAAGACATCAGTATGGATTTCATGCTTGGGCTTCCTAAGACGATTAAAAAGCACGATTCCATTTTTGTTGTTGTGAACCGCTTCTCTAAGATGGTGCATTTCATCCCATGTTCTAAAACTTCGGATGCGTCTAATATTACTTGGATCTTTTTCGATGGTGTGGTCCATCTCCAGGGTTTACCTAAGACCATAGTGTCTGATTGTGATGTCAGATTTACTAGGTATTTTTGGAAGACACTATGACACATGATGGGAACACGTTTGCAGTTTTCTACTGCATACCACCCCCAAATTGATGGCCAAACTAAGGTGGTTAATCACAACCTTGGAAACCTCTTACGATGCTTGGTAGGTGAACATGTGAAAACTTGAGATTTGATTCTACCTATAGTCGAGTTTGCCTACAACAGTTCAGTCAATAGATCTACAGGATTGAGTGAAATTGTTAGTGGGTACCAAGGTGTCCCGTATCGGTATCGGTTGGCGTAACGGTACCCCCCGAAACCGATACGGATACGGGGGCGTAACGGCGATACGGAGGCGTAACGGCCCGTAACGGCGCAAATTTTTTTTTTTGCCAAAAAAATATGAAAAAATATTGATTAAATCCGAAATATTCTAAGCATTCCAAATATGCATTCATTTATAAATTGGAACATGTTTATGGTGGTGTAACGGTCCACTATTTGGTGAGAAGTTGTATCGGACTGTCTGATTAATTTTTTAACCAGGTAACTTGAATTTGACTACAAAATTCATATATTTAATTTTTTTTTTTAAATATGTAATTTATATACTTAACAACTTGATATTATTTCTCCCTATAGTTCTTTAAAAAAAAATGAAATTAAATTTAGGTAGATGGCGTTACCAATTTGGGGCTGACTTGGAGGACCAATCTATTCTCCAAATCAGCCTCAAATTCATGTTATTTATTGTCATTATCCCACTTATAAATTGGTGGACATTTATTGGATAGTGAATCATAAAAAAATAAAATAAAATCAAAAGGTCCTATTTTAAAAAATAAAAACTCACAAATTAATAATTAAAACTATTTAAGTAATTTGATTTTGGCATTGTGAGTTAGCAATTGCAGTCCATAATTTAATTGTCAAATTTTAAGTTAATATATGTCTCGTGTACAATTATTTAAGGCTTGAATTAGGAGGGACTCAGATGTAAAGTGCAACACGTGTCAAAGTTTTTTGGGCCCCACCCGTGATGAATGTGTTATATCCATAACGTCCATTCATTTTGCCAAATAATTTTAGGGCATGAGCCCAAAAATGAGGCACATCCAAAGCTCAGGTAGATTGCACCATAAAAAACAACAATAATTAAATGTTCACCGTTAAAAATTTATTGAGGGCTAGAAAAGTTTTAGATCAAGCTGACATGTGTGTTTTCCCTTCATCCACGTCAATGTGACCCACTTAATAAGTTAGATTGAAAATAAACGTTACAGTGGACTTTAAGAAAATTTTAATAGTGAGCATTCTATAACCATTTTTTCCTATGGTGTGGTCCACCTAAGATTTGAATATTACTAATTTTTTGAATCCTAACATAAAATGACGTGGCAAAATGGATGGACGATATGGATAGAAAATATACATCATAGTGGGCCCCACTTGGGTCTGATCACATTGGATGGAAAATAAACGCTACCGTGCGCGTACGAATTATTTAACGTGAAAATCATTATCTTTGTTGCTATTTTTGGTGTGGTCCAGATGATATCTGGATATAAGTCATTTTTTGGGCGGTGCTCTAAAATGATCTCTGAAAATAGACGAACGGTGTAGATGTAATAAATACATCACTGTGGAGCCCATATAACTTTGATCTCCTTTTAACCGTTCGTACAACTCGGAGCTCGAGGAGTGTCAGCGCTCGTCTTTGCGTGACACGTACCTACATCAGTATTAAAAAAAAAAAAAGGGCAGAGAGGGAAACGAAAAGAAAAAAAGAGGGAAGGAAGAGAAAAGAAAAAAAGAGGGAAAGGGGGAGGAAGAGATTGAGAGAGAGAGAGCGAGAGAGTGAGAGAGAGAGAGAGGAAGAAGAAGAAGAAGAAGAGGAAGAAGCAGCCGCAGCCGCAGCCGGGCGCAGCCGCAGCTGCTCGAGAAGAAGAAGAAAAAGAAGAAGAAGAAGAAAGAGAAGAAGAAGAAGAAAAGAAAGGAAAAAAAGGTGAGTTTTTTTTTTTTGTTTTTTGTTTTTTTTTTTTTTTTAGGGCCCGTCACAGCCGTTACGGCCGTTACGGCCGTTATGGCCCGTAACGGCCCCGAAACGGCCGTTACGGTCAAAGAATTCCGTAACGGCCGTTTCAACCCCGTATCGCGTAACGGGTCCCACCGTTACCGTTACGTATCGGCCGTTACGGCCGATACGTAACCGATTTGGGATACCCTGGTGGGTACAAACCTCGGATGCTCATAGACTTGTTACCCATGTCCGTTACCCAAAGATCTTCTGAGTCAGTCGATGCATTTGCACGACACATTCATGATTTGCATGTACATGTTAGACAGCGAATAAATGTTATAAATGTTCAGCTGACCAACATCGTAGGTGGACAGAATTTAATGAAGGGGATTATGTAATGGTTAGGATTAGACCGAAGCGGTTTCTTCCGGGTTCCGCTACGAAATTACAAGCTCACAGTATTGGACCATTCAAAGTATTGTGTAAAATTGGGTCTAATGCGTACAAGATAGACCTTCCACCTAAAATGGGAATAAATCCGATGATTAATGTAGAAGATCTAGTCCTCTGTCCTAACCCTTCCATTGTTTCTTATTCTCACCCTTGGCCACTTTCCGACTTTACTGCTCAACCGACTCCACCCCTTCCACCATCAATTGACCATAAAGAAGAGATTGAAGGGATAGTGGATAAGGAGATTATTTCCACACGAGATGGGGGCTTCCAAAGGTACCTTGTCAAATGGAAGAACAAGCCACCATCTGATTCCATGTGGCTTACAGAAGCGGAATTGCAACGGATTGATCCGAACCTTCTCGAGACGCACAAAAGTTTTAACTCGTCGGAGCCAAGTTCTTCTCACCCAAGGGGAGTTGATGAGAACATCAGATTCTTCAAAGTTTATCAAAGAAGAAGGCGGCCAACAAATACATCTTTATGGCTCGATAATGGTTACATGCACAACTAAATGATGATTTTGTAGATTTTATTACATTCACAACTAAATGATGATTTTGAAGATTTTATTATATTCACAACTTAAGGATGATTTTGAAGACCTTACACGTGTCCTTGGATCAATTGAAGGCCCCACATTAGGAGGACACACGTGTAGGATGAGTTAGAAGACTCATCTGTTATGCATGATTTTTTTTTTTTTTTAGAAGGCTTTGTTTTGCACTTTTTTTTTTACTTTTGTTATAGGGGTATTTTAGTCATTTCCTTTTAAATCCAAATTTTATAAATAGGGTGGTTTCTACCCTAAACCGAATGATATATTTTTTAATAAAAGCTTGGTACCTCCTTCCCCTTTATCTCTGTGGTAAGTTCTTCTCTTCCCCTAATCTCTTCTCTTCTTCTAACTTCTATTTCTAGCCCTCCAACCTTCTTCTCGTTCCACTCCTAGTCCTCTTTTTTCTTTTTTTCTTTTTTTTTTTTGTTGACCCTAAAAGTCTGAGAATTGATCCCAACCCTCTCAGATTTTTCAGCCGTCCTTATTCCAGAAATCATTTGATTTACTGGACTAGAGAAGCTGCCTTGATTGTTGGATTAAAACCATGCAAGATCGGGAGGTCCCATCCCTCGCTGGATCCAATCCACACATGATTTGAATACGATACCGCAGGATTGTGATGATGGTTTGCAACCATTGCATGTTCCCTTTATTATTATCTTTACTATGATGTGTAATGTGAATATTTTAATTGATTTGCTTAGTTTATTTCGCTGAATCATTTTTGTGCTCACACATGCATTCTAGTTAGACCATCCTACATCAATATGCCTAAAGTTTAGCCTCACTACTTTCTTAGAGTTCCTTTTGGCATTTCTATGTTCTAAATTTTCCACATTCTAAATCATGGCCTCGAAACATGATTGTTTCTCAATAATAACCTTTTGGACCACATCATTCAACCACCAAGTTCCGTTATAGAGTAAATTTTCCCTCTAAATACTCCTAAAATCTCTTTCACAACTATTCTAATGCACTCAACCATCTCGTTTTGCATAACAATAACCTTTTTCTCAACATTCCACTATCTTTCTTCCGTTAATTTATCACAATAAACATTGTTTTCTCTCCTTTTAAATTCCACCACCTTGTTTTTAATGCCTTTTTTAATTTCACTCTCTCTCTTCCATCTCTTAATTTAAACATCCATAACAATTAGCCTATGTTGCATGGTTAAACTTTCCCCTAATATAACCTTGCAATCTTTACATATTAATCGGTTTATCTTCCCAAGTAGAAAGAAGTCAATCCGACTTGTAGATGAACTTTTTGGGGAAGTCATTAAATGTTCATCTCTCTTTTTTTAGAGCATGTGTTTACTAGGCCTCATCAGTACTTGAGACTAGATATTGCCAGAAGGCATGCCAGTGAGCATATGATGTCTATTGAACTCGGTCCATTTGAAAAAGGCCAGGCTCTCCTATTCTATACGATCTAGCTTGTATATGGCTTGTATACCTTCGACTATGTGGAGTCCACCTCTATTTGTAACAATTAAAATTGATGATCCAAGTCCAATCTTTGATGTCACTATTTGGTGGGTAGCTTGGAAATGGACCAGCCGCTCTCATAAAATGCATTCCCCATCAAGAAATCCTAACCGATCCCAAATATCCCCTGGACAAAAGGAAACTGGGTTCATTGATTTGCAATTCACCATCATGTTCCTGCAGCCGAAAAATGATTCTGTCACAGTACCGTGTTTAGTAAGGTATTAGAATGATTCAATTACCTTAACAGCAGCATCACCTACATATGAATTTCTTGGCAATTGTTTTAGCGGAGGAAATAATGAATCAACAGTTCCCATGATGTGCTCAATGATCAACCAACCACAATGTTTCAGCTCTAAAAACCACAAAAATAGAATGAGTTACAAAATTCAACTTCTGCTTTCCTTTACTTTTTTCTTTTTTTCTTTTTTTTTTTTTTTTGAGAGAGAGAGAGAAAGAGAGAGGTGATGATAAACAATGTAGCATATGTTACACAACCATTTAACTACCATCAGAATATATTTCTCCGCGGATACCAATCATACCATTCTTCCACTACTATTTACTTTTAAATGCAGAGAATAGATACTAAAGTTCAAGAAACACAATGACATAGATCTAAATAAGATATTCAAAACAGTTATGTTACATAACGGAAACAGTGGGAACCGTTACACATTACAGGGCCATAACGACCGTTATGGAAAAAATGGCCCGTAATTGTCCGTTACCAGGCCAATACAAGGACTAACAACCCTTACGGCCTTGATTCTAAAGCATTAATGCATACTAATCATGATAAATCATCTCACCAGTTCAGGCATCATGTTTTCTTCAAGCAAAGAACCTCTAATATAGAAGAAATCAATATAAAGTCCAGCACCCAAGTCCCAGTCTGCAATTTCTGACTTGTGCTCTTCCATGGTTATTGCAAGCCTCAAGATCTCTGAATGTTTAGCTGAATCAATATACAGAAAATAAATAAATAAACATCTGCAATAAGCATAACTGCAAAATCAAAATATGAAAAACATGATTTTACTGGAAGCAAAATTGTAATCCTTTTTTCAGAAGCCATAACTGTAGCATAGCAAGAATGCTATGTAAAGCAGTTAACAGTAAGCAAATTGCAACTGTATACAAGCATATGAGAAGAAAAATGCAAGTCAGTATGACAGGGTGATAAAAAAAATTAAAAATTAAAAATTAAAAATTAAAAAAAAAAGGGTAAAATATGAGACAGTTACATGAAGAAAACAAGGAATGGGCGACTGAAGTCATGAAAATTGAGTGAGCTCTTTGCCAGTTGGCACATTTGAGATAATGTTCAAGGGCCTTTGGTAGATCTCTGTAATATTGAAAATACATTGCCTGTATGGAAAAAAAAAAAAAAAAGATTAATAATAAGGAAAAAAAATCTAGCAAGAAAAGAAAAATGTTCAAAGTGAGGCCTGCAATATAGTAGGATTTATTACTTCCAAAAGGAAAGACATCAACTAACATGTCCATGTTCAATGGCCAGATGCAATTGGATGTTCCAGTAGCCAAGGTTTTCAAATGTTTAAACCATAGTTACTCTTCATTTTGGAATCAGAAAACTGACAAGATTTGCAAGGTAAGGAAAGATGTAAGTGCTGGTAACTTACCAAAGCCTCATGCATCCATGCAGATGGTACTCCAAGATCTTCAATAAATTGGCGTTGTATTTCTTGTGTGCTCCAGGTCTCGCAATACTGGAATAAGATTTCCCTTATGATATTAGTCTGGAGATACGGGAAATCATCACGGTAAGGCATGTGGAGAACAACATAGATGGCCCAATGACACTGCCCAACACATAGAAGCTGCGAGACAAAGCTCATGTCAAGAAGATGAAGATCATCTGAGCTGAAAGCACCCACAGCTTCCAGTACAGCTCTTTGATGCCAAATCATATGGTAGTCAAGAGCATCATGTGTGGAAGAGAAGGCAGAGAACATGTTTTTCAGAATTCCAAAGGCCTTCTCTTCATCAGCATGAAGGAGCATAAGATAATACCCAAGGTCAAAACGATCACCATGGCTCCAATTAGGGGCTTCTTCCAGAGGTCCTTCATCAATGTAAACTGGAACAGGATGCGGAGCTCTTCCATCACTGAGAAGCTGCTGATAAGTGCGAATAATGATTGGCAACGAAGTATCTGGTGGCAGTTGATACCACATAAGCAGTCCTAGGTACCTTTTCCAATCTAGTTTCATATCATGAAGAGCGCCTTGAATATTACCTGCAAGTAACTCATACAGTTTTATCCTGTCATTCTCAATGAACTTGAAGTCCAGCCCATTGATTCTCCACAAGTCAAGCTGTTGAGCCATGTCAGACCGGCTCAACATTGACCCACCAGCCTGACTTAACAAACAGGCCATCCTGACATCTCCTCTAGATGCAGCCAATTCTACTGCTGCATCCAGCTGCCGTCCAGTCAGGAGTAAAAAGATTTGTTCTAAATCATTGGACTCATTTAAACAGCTTACTTCTCCTTGTACACGGTGACAAACACTCTCTTGCAACCAATAACTAAACTCAGCTCTGCGAGAAAAAGGGTATGCTTCTGGGTCCATGGCTAGAAAGCCATCCTTGTTGTCATGCATCATATCCTCTCCGTCATCGGCATCTGCAGCTCTTGAATGACTGCTTATTTCCTTCGCAGAAAAGAGAACCTTTATCAACTCCCAAACCATGACTTGGTGAACCAAAAATAGGCGGGTAGATGTAGACAATCCAGGAATATCAAGCTGCCTCTCGATAATCCCAATATAACCCCGGGAAATCTCTGAAAGCATTAAACGACTAGATACAAGTTTTTGAAGCTTTAATTTGAAGGAGCCCACTTCAACATTTGTATTTTCATGGCTTATTGACTTGTGGAAATTTAGAGGAGAAGCAAAGCACAAGTCAACAAGCTCCTCTTTCACTTTGTTATTTTCATCTCTGACTGCTCTATCTATCGCAACTTTCTCTATGTTGATCACAGAAGATAATGTTTTTCTGAGACTGGCATTGCCTACGGGCATTCCGGTGTGAACGAGGACGCCATTTGGTCCCCAGCCAACGCGAAATGACCTTCCCATGAATAGTGCAGCATCAACAATGTTACTAGAATGGTTGTTGGCTATAGGTGTTTCATGCTTCAAGTCCAGTTTGAAACCTTCTACTTTCGTTGTCCTCAATGGCATGCCCTTGTTTTGGCGGGTCATGAAAATGGTACCAGGTGGGCTCAAGTTAGAACCATTTGTTTTGTACTCAAGCAAAGCTATCGGTGCTTTACGCATAGGGGACGGGCTACTTTTTTGGCTTGTCTTTGGAGCAGAATACTGTAGAGGAGGTTTATGAATGGTCCCTCTCGAATTGGAGCTGGCATTTGATCTAATATGCCCCTTTCCAAAAGGCCACTTCTCATGTGAAAGGGGGATATCAACATCTTCAGCCTCCTCCTCTACAGGAAACATTAACATTCTCATTTCTTGCATCTTGACAGGATCAAGCCCAAGATGCGCTGGAAGAGAATGAGATAAGACAGTTCCAGCAGGACCCACTTGAGGCTCCTCATCTACTTCCAACCCATCACTACCACTTGCCTCTGCAGGATGTTGAACCGTAGCATCTTCCATGACAATATCATCTTCATCATCTTGGTTCAACCCAAATCTGCTGAAATGACGAACCAAAAATTTCCATTCACCACTCGACGCGTCAAACGAAATGAAATGTGCCCCCTGTTTTTTTGTGCTACTCCTCAGTTTATCCACGAGTTTATTGTGTTTCACTCCATCTGAAGCTGGTAACCTTATGTGAATTATCAAGGTTACTTCGGCAGCCTTGTTAAGGCCTTGACCAATTGCCGGTTTGTTACTTTCGTTCCTATATACCAGAACCTCATGCCTGTCAAACTTGACAATCTGATCTAAATCCAACCATCTAACATCAGTTTCTCCCAAAAACTTAACATGCCCATAACCCACCCTTCCAACAGTGAAGTTTGGAACCCTGCAGCAATAGCTGTTATCAATGAGTTCTCTCTCAGCCAGCTCCTTCAGAGAAGGTTCCATAAAATAATCAGAAGAACGTAAAACAGGTAAGGAAGCTTCAATCCCGCCGAAAATTAGACATGAAGAACAGCCCCCATCACGAGAAATGTTTCTTTTCTTGAACTGAGATTTCACATTGGAACTGGACAAGTCTGTATAGGATTCATTTGAAGAGAAACAGCCAACTGGGTCATCATCTCTCATATATTGGAGCTCATCCGAAAAACCTAATCAGAAAAACAGAAACACTTGGAATCATCGTTCAAAGAAATAAGTAGAGGAATTCTGAAACCAAATTGGATCCAATATCCATAAATAATTTCTTAAGAAAAAGTACAATGACTTCTTCAACTGAACTCTTGTGCACTGAAACACAAGCTGTAAGTATGAAATGAATGTAAAATGGAAAAATAAAAAATAAAAATTCCAAATAAATTTACAGGATCGACTCTCACATGCATTTGTCACAATTGATAATTCTACCAGATGTGACATAATGCATGCTAATGCATCCTAATTCTTATCATACAAATCACACGGCCCATTGTGGATGGAGCATAGTCTGAAAGTCTTTAACCATATGATCTCGCCATAGAATTAGGAGCAACAACCATTTTTCTCATTAACCATCAATTTGATGGCCACCAATCGGATAGTTAGGATTATCCAAATCTAATCAGTCTAGATTTCGGGCCGTTTTCCATCCACAACAGTGCACATGATTTAAACAATCCAGATTGACATGCATCCGTGACCCATGTACAGTAGACGAGTTGCCCCATTTTAGACACACATTGTGCTCTAGACTCTAGCCCATTACACCTGATCATCAAAACTCTATGTGTAGCAATGCAGATCATATAATTCCTCTACATAACATTCGAATGATTTAATTATCGTAATAAAACCACAAACACAATCCCATACAATTGTGAATTGGGTCTTTATGTGGGAAGCGACTCACCATCTCTCTCTCTCTCTCTTTAGGGGTGAGTGTTTGGATGCCAGTAAGTGGGAAGCGACTTACCCTCTCTCCCTCTCTCATTCGAATGATTTGATTATTGCAATAAAACCCCAAACACAATCCCATACAATCATGAATTGGGTCTTTATGTGGGAAGCGGCTCCCCTCATTTTCAGCCATGGCTTCCTGTTTCCCCTCCCTCCATCCCTCGGGTATTTTCAGCCATGGCTTCCTGTTTCCCCTCCGTCCATCCCTCAGGCATTTTCAGCCATGGCTTCCTGTTTCCCTTTTTATTTGGTTTGTGTACATCATTTGCGTTGAGAATGGGAAAGCACAGTTATATGGGGTCCACCAAGATGTATCTATTATATCCACTCCGTTCCTACATTTCTTCATTCCACTTTAGGGCATGTTTGAAAACATGGGGCAGATCCAATGCTCAAGTGGACCACACGTCAGGAAATTGTGGGGACTGGACATCCACCATTGAAAACTTCCTAGGGCCCCATAACTTTTTGATCAAGATTATTCTTTTTTCCTTCGTACATCTTGGAGTAACATTATGAACGAGTTGTATCATAATAAACATCGCCATGGGCCTGAGGAAGGTTTCAACAGTGAGATTCAATATTTCCACTGGATGATTTAGATTGCATGATTGGTGTGATTTTAGAGATAGGCCCGCTATCTGGGCCCGTCCTCATTTTTGCAGCCCAATAAACCATCAGGACAGAGATGGGCTTCTGTATGCCTATAAAGGCTGTCAGGATTCTTAGATGGCTACCTAATCAGGGCCTACACCTGGGTATTTTGCTCATGGGCCATGCTAGAATTGGCATAGGCCGACCCATTACTTCTAGTTCAATTTTCAACTGGATAGGGTAAGGTGGGCACTAAGAATTTGGACACCTTGCATAAAATTTACTCAATATAAACCATCCAAATCATGGGCCCTAATTTACATAAATCATTAAAAATAATGTTATTTGGTCCCCTATTTGATCAATTGGGGGATAATTAAACATCTTTTATGTACTTTATCTGTTGGTAGTGGATTGTGGTAATTAAGTTTATGTTTGGATTTATCATCATCATCATCATCATCATTATTAATGTGTTCATTGCTTATATTAAGTAAATGCTCCACATTACAGGTATTTTGAATCTGTGTGCCCAATTTTTTAGCCCACCTGATGATTGATATAGCCTAAAGTATTGGCTCAAAGATTCATCTAGATGAGCTCCACCCAATGGTGTATCTTATGCCAAGCTTTTTCATGAGATTTGAAGATTTTAGAGCGGTTCCCTACTTGAAGATCTATTTGATGTGAATACACTAACTTTTGTAACTCACTTATAAGTTGGCCACACACACACACACCAAAAAAAAAAAAAAAAAAAAAATTAAAAAAAAAAAAAGAAAAAACCTACCTACCTATAAGTGACTTACAGCTTTCATCCTAACGGACAACATGTAAGTGACTTTTAGACTTAAAAACTTAACAGGCATCCATACGATCCTTCAAAGAATAGAAATCAGCAGTACAAACCATAGTCACCTAAATTAGTCAGTGTACCTTCCAACTAGGATTTAGATCCAGTGACCTAAATTGCAGTTCGGCTCCCAAAAAAAAAACCATGATTAAAGTCAAGCTAGTGTGACCCAATACGATTCTTAATTTGCCACCCATCCGCTGCTGCCGTTTTTTTTTTTTTTTTTTTTTTTTGAAATATAAGGATTACTTTATTCGAAGGCAAAAGAAGAACAAGAACATCTAGCTAGTTTGGAGCATATTAGCAACACACCTATGATAGTTCACTATCACTTAAAATGATGGTGATCTGATCTTTCTCCTATACACATGGCTTAGTGACTCAGACTGTCCAAATGACTCATTCAACTTAGATGGAACATAAAGTAAAAAAGTAGTGAGAAAATGATAGTAACCATCTGATTTTTCCCTTGGAATTCAGACCTCCCAATATTTTGCTTTCAACCATCCATTTGATAGACACCAATTGAATGACCAGGATTGCTCTATCAACCTGATTTTAGATATATGCTCCATCCACAATCACCACCACCACCATCATCATCATCTAACCCTTCTATCAAGGACCATGTCCTCGGTTAAAAATGCTCCATCCACAATGTGGCCCACAATTTAGATGGTCTAGATAGTGGTTGATGAATACCGCATGTGAGGAAGATGGACCACCACCATTTACAAGAATAATACATGAATCCACGGTAACTTGGCCTGAATGAAAAGAAAAATAACCGTTTTTTTTTGTCAATATAAAAAAGATTTGAAAGTACAAAACCCTAACCTCTTTTTCGATGGCCCGTAATCACTAGCATCTCCATTGTTCGTTCTTACAGACGAAAGGCGACGGGGAGGGAGAGGAAGGAGAGAGCAGCAGCCATGGCTAGGGTTTTAGTGTAATGAGGAAGAAGGAAGTTATGGGGCAAATGACGAAAATACCCCCGATCGTCTTCCCTCTTTAATGAGATTTGTGTAACAACTCATCTACGCGGCCACACACGTGCCAGAATGGCACGATAGTTCGATCCATCCATCAGAACGGCCCTAGTACATTCATGCCCTGGCTCAATAATCAGGCTCATCTATTCGTTTGGTGGGCGGGCCACCGTTCGGAAAACAAATGTACGGTTCTTAAAAACTTGGCTGAAGTTTTCTAACATGTTAACCTATTTCCGGTACTTGGCTCACGTACTGACTGTGTTGGAAAAAGTATATTGAAAAATAGGAAATAAAATTATTTGAATTTAACGTCCAGCTGAATCACGTACAAATACATTGTCTTTAAAGTTTGATGAGTCCCCTTTTCAGTTGCCGATGGGTTAGGTGAATTGCTTTTAGGATAAAATAAGCATTCTTTAATATCTCGCATGCAGCAATTACAAAAGGATTTACTTAGAAACTCGGTTAACGCAGTTGGTCATCTGGTAGATTTGACAAGTAGTCAAACTCGGTTAACGCAGTTGGTAATCTGGTAGATTTGACGAGTAGTCAAACTCGGTGTGTAAGACCATGTCTATTCCGTACGACTTTTTATGCTTATGTACATAATGATCTACGCCCTTAACTTAACCTGAACTGGCCGTTCATAGTACATACTCAACTGACCGGAACCCCAAGACCTCGAAACCTATCTCATATTGACCGTCCCATCGCCGCGATCGTGGAAGTACCACCCATGTATCCATACGATACACACGTTAGTGAGATACGTCGTGAAGAATAATAAGTGTATCATGTGCGTATGGCGCCATGTATTCCATTCCACACATGTGCACATCTCATGCCATGCACACATGTACATGCCACACATGGGTGAGAGAATCTCTACCCATGTGTGTGATGTCACACACCCATACCCCTCCCTCTCTCATGTACACGTCAAGTCAACACCTCTCCATTCCATACACTATACATGACATCATCACACCATGTCATCCCATGCTTTTTTAATTCAATATTAATTACAAAGCATGAATTAATTACCATAATCCTAATCTAAGCTAATATTAATCACATTAGCCTAACTTAACCAAAAAATTATCCATTTCTTTATAAATACCCCTCCATCCATTAGCATTTCACCATTTTTTATGAGAGAGAGAGAGATGAGTGATCTTAGTGGGTCATTAACTCTATCAATCTCATCTCTTCCATCCATCTCAACCATCCATCTAATTCATCAAGGTGAGTACACCCACTCCACTCTTGGTTTGTTTTCTTTTTAATTATTTGTATGATTATTAGTGGTGATGATTGATGTGATCAATGGTGTGGATGATGAAGATGGTATGATTGATGGTGAAGATAATTGCAATAATGATGATGATGCTATTAATGGTGTGAATGCATAGAAGAAAACACATAAATCAATTTATTATGGAGTTCATGTGGGACTCATTGATAGTGGGCCCCACCAAAAATGTTTGTATGACATCCAAATCATCCAACCATTGGCCCATTGGGATGGCCAAACTCACACACACCCGTGCACACACGTGCATGTATATAAATTTAAAAAAGAAAAAAAAAAGTAAAAAAAGAAAGAGATGTTGCTTGCTGGCCCACAACAGGCCCCACCCACAGTTTATGTATTTGATCCACACCTTCCATTCAATCTCCCAGATCATTTTAGGCATTGAGCCAAAAAATGAAGCCAATCCAAATCTCTAGTAGGTCACACCATCAAAAATATGATTTTAATAGTAATAATCTATTAGGGCCCGGTGTGATGTTTCTATATATCGAAAAATACTGAATATTGGGCTTCTTAGATCTGTCTCTAGCGGTAAAATCCAACAGATGGAATAGATCGCCAGGATATAGGCCCCACCTATGAAAAACCATTAAAAAACACAAAAAAAAAAAATTAAATAGCATTGACGTTGTTGCTGTCAGCGTCTGACGTTGCAGCAAGCAGCGTCTGCTGCTGACGCTGGAGGAAAGTGGGCCCCATCACAGGCCCCACCTTGATGTATGTCGAACATCAACACCATGCATTTAATGGGTCCCGTTTAAAAATGGGTCACCCCCAAATTTCAATCGTACATGGAACTCAGGTGGCCCACACCATCAAAAATAAAAATAGAAAATAAATTTATGAAGCTGAATAAATCAGCAATTTTCATGGGTCTGATCATGCGGTATATGTTATATCTAAACCATCCATCCAGATAGATCTAACTATCAAGTGGGCCACACTACAAAAGGAACAAGGATTGAACATCGACCATTGGAACCCTTTTTAGGTCAGAAGTTTTGGACCAATATGAAATTTGTTTTTCCCCTTAATTCAGGTCTTTGTGACCTTATGAATAGATTGAATGGAAAATAAACATTATGGTGGGTCTTGTGAATGGTTTAACGGTGAAATCATTATCCTCACTGCTAATTGAGGTGAGGTCCAGATAATCTTTGGTTATGAATCATTTTTTTTTTTTTGGATAATTTTCTAAAATGATCTCTAAAAAAATAGATGAACGGTGTAGGTATAATAAATACATCACTTTAGGACCCATGCAACTTTGATCTCCTCGAACCATTCATACAACTCGAAGCTCGAGCATGTAAAATCACTTGTTAGGTACACCTGAAATTTGGTTGTATTTGAAACTTGGTTTGACCCCTCAACCAAGTGGGATACACATAATAAATGGGCTGGATTTATGAACCACATCTTTGTGAGCCCAACAAATGATTATGAATATTTAATGAAGGGTAAACCTCTCAACTTGTGTGTGGTATGGCCCACTTTGATGTAGGTGTTAAGCCACTTAATCCACCATGGTTATGACATGATATATATTTAAGATCATCGTCATTTATCTATTTTATCAACCCTTTTGATGGTATGTTACCATGAATCAGGCCCATCCAATGATTAGATAGCCATACATTATGAAATAATGTAAATTGAACTCTCATCACTAAAAATTTATTATGGGTTATCCTGATGATGTATTAGATATTCAACCCATCTAGCCCATGTACCGGGTTCCTTTTAGGGCATTGTCCCAAAGATCAGTCAATCCAACCTGAATCGGACCATACATTATAAGGCTGTGAGAATAAGGACCTAACTATTGAATCCAACCTAAGGCCACCATGACGTACCTATTTAATCCATGCAAACCATCCACTTCCTCATATCATTTTAGGATTTGGACTAGAATCAAAGCAGGCCTAAGTCTTAAGTGGGTCACACTCGACTTAACCTCATGGGAAAGCCATATGAGCTCCACCATATAAAACTCATTGTAAATTCCATTAATGTGTGGGCCCAAGAATGTTAAGGCCCATTTTGAGTGAACTCCATGCGGGCACATCAGTGGTAGCCTTGTTTGGGCCAACCATTGGGCCTCTTCAACAAGAGTTTGTAATCTCCATGTGTTAAATATACGATGAATTGGTATTGTAAATTTTGAAGTAATGATGATTAATCCCTTAAATGGGCTGATTATGGACAGCCCTTGATCACTTGACACTTTAGTTAGACTGTGGCCCTAGGTAATAGGATCATGTGACTTGTGTTTAAACCCTGAAACATGTTTAATTATAACAAATATGTAGACTCTAGTGGTGTGAGGGTGTGATATACCTGTTTGGTCCATTAATCATGTAGGTATTTGATGTATATATAGCCACCTAATCATAGGCAATGGTGGAGTATATGTAGTATATGTAGTCATTTAATTGTATGAATGTGAAATACGTACAAGGCCACCTAATTGTATGGAATCAAGTAGCATTGATGGCCATTCAACAATGTAGGTTTGTGCTTATCGATATAGATACCGCCACTTGAATCACATATAACCAAGTTGTACACTAAACCGAATGTGATGTAGGGTTATGTTACCCAAGCTAATGCTATCAAGGTCCTGGATTCTATACGCTGTGACCTCTAAATCGTAAATGGTACGATGAAATGTGGCTCTTGGCCCTTAACAATGCGACACCGAATATGAGTCATTAACTATGTGACATGTGAAGTGGTTGTAGTATAAGATTTATCATAATTGGTATAGTCATGTATTCGTGGCCTATGGGTAAGGCCCATTGAGATATATTTTCGGCCCATATGATAGGGCCCATTGTGATGTATTTCCGGCCCATGTGATGTGGCCCATAGTGATGTGTATTAGGCACAGGTATGTGGCCTACCTGTGAAATAGATTTGAGGCCACTTGTAATGTATTAGAGGCCCATGGGCGAGGCCCAATGTGATGTACTTGAAACCCATGGGTGTGACTCATTGAGATGTATTTTAAGCCCATGGGTTGTGGCTCATTGTAATGTATTTGAGGCCCATGTGTAGGGCCCACCTAATGTGTGTTTGAAGCCCATGGGTTGTGAAGCCTGATGTGGTGTATTCATGGCCTATGTGTCGAGGCCCATTGCGATGTGTAAGGCCTATATGATAAGGCCCAATGTGATGTATATGCGGCCCATGAGTGAGACCCAATGTGATGAATGTGTGGCCCTTGTGTGAGACTCAAAGCGATGTATATGAGGACCGATGTGATGTATGATTTCGCCATGATGTATGTATTGATGTTTATGTGGGCTACTCCTTGGGAGCAATGTTGGTTAAATGTCCACATTAATGGGCATGATGGTTGAATGTCCACATTGTGACCTTCCCTTAAACCTTGTTAGGCTTATTCTCACCGATTCTGATTATCGAGGCCGATTATTGATGCCGATTATGAGTATGTGACAGCTTATCATCATGATACATGCTCGTACGCATCATCTGCATGTTTGTTATGAGAGGTGGTTGACCATTGCATATGTCATTGGGCATGACGATTATGAGACTCCCTGATAGGCAGAGATTGTCTCACATGAGTACACGGTATGCGCCGGATTGTTGCATGACTGGATTGTATGACTCATGTATCTTACATTATAATTATTGTGCGCCCTAGCGATATCAGGGCCGTAGCCTCCACAGACATATCGTAGATGGCCAGACGGGACACCAAAAATTTGTTTTAGCATCAGGCTGTCATAGATGGCCCTGGGTGAAAATCCTTAAACCCTCTTGGTACTAAAGGATAACTCCAATATCGAGACCGAGTAGATATATGAGTGCACGAGAGCCGAATACCAGGAGGTCGCGTCTCCCATCGTGTCGTGGTCGGTTGGAAAGGGGTGTGGCCTTACTCGCCCGAGGGTAAAGGGCATTACTAGGCTGAGTTTGACCAGCTCGTAAATGGGTCCGCTATCGACGTGCCGGATAGGTATTGGTAGACTATTGGCTAGGCGGATAGTGAGGTTCCTTATGCTCTCTTGGACTGTGCTGTTGGGAGAGGGGCAGTGCCATTTGGAGTGTACTAAACCCCGGTGATGATCCCAGAGATGAACATTACTGATATGTGGACTTATTGAGCAGGAGTTGTATAGTCATTCATTCATTCATTCACTATCCACTCGGGCTGGTGGTGCGCAACTATTTGTTGCGTGTACCTTCGCAATGGCTAAGATTTCGGTTAGGGCGTGCGACTAACCTGAGATTAGGAGTTTACCACATTGAGTATGACTATCCAAATTTAGGTATGAGACTGGTTTGGATAGAAGTCCCTTGTGATGGATCCCATAGCCTGCGATGCTACGTACTCTCATCCCAACTTCATACTCCAGCATGGTCATTTCATTCGCATCGCATATTGCATTACATCCACGACATATGGCATTTTGGGTTACTGTGTTTCTGCATTTATATGGTCTAGATACGACTGACGATATTCGTGAGCTCATTAGGAATTGTATATTGCATTGCTCCTCGGCATCTGATATTTGGCTCTTTATGACTCCTCATTTGCATAGCTAATCCGTATTACATACTCTGATATTGTTTGACTCATGGACTTGTCAGTATTTCTGATATTGCATAATTGTGGCATGACAATATGATGATGATGATGTGAGTACAGATGCGTATAATACAGTTATGGCTGTGGTATAGGAGAAATGAAAATATGACTTGTTGATGCTGGTAGCATTGACTTGGAGTATTACTATGATGCATATGCATTGCATTGACATTGATATCATACTTTATGTGCTACACGCCTTTCACATATATTATTTCTTTGTAATATATTTATCTTGCTTGCATGTAAGACACACTGTACATATGTGTGTACTCACTAGGCTTTTTGCCTAAGCTTCCTATCTCCCATTTTTTTCAGGGCTAGAGTAGCTTGAAAGACTTTGCTTTCTCGATGCATTGCATCTGTTTTTCGATTTGACAATATTGACATTGTGTACCTTTTGGAAAGCATTGTACTTGTAACCATCAGGATTTCTATTCGAGAGTGTTGTTGGTAATTTGATCATGGATCTTTATGCTCAGGTATTATTATATATGTATAATAATAATAATAATAAAATTGAGTAAAAAAATCTCCCTTGAACTCGGGACTTGGTGTATGGAAGTCGAGTGCCGGATTTGGGGCATTACGGAAGCTGTCCGTCCCCGGGTTTGGGGCGTGACACGGTGACCCAAACAATGTTCGCGCTACTCGTCAATTTCTTAAAAGGAAAATGTTTGAAGAAATCAGATCTGATTGAATTTGTTGGACTTGAACAATTCTTGACTAGAATGGTCCAATTTATATAGCATATGAGGGGTGGACCGTTGCTAGGTAGTCAATAATGGTTCATAACGTTTGTAAAATGATTCTGACCGTTTGTACTAATTTTTTAGCCTAAGTACATAACATTTGTAAAATGTTTTTGACCTTTGGCACTAATTTCTGAGCATTTTAAATTATCGGATCAATGATCTGATCGTTTGATAATCAAAGACCATCCATTTTTGGACCATTTTATCTATTAAGGCCACTAGTCATTCTCAACACGACCAACGGTTTTAGATACATTAATCTAACCATTTTTAGTTTTCAACACACATCTAGCACTATTAGAGCCACACACACCTGCGCAAACTGAGCATCGCATCCTCTATTTCTTTAAGTAAGAATATTACTCACTCGACCACTTATAAATCATAACTTTTCTCCTACTCTATTTGATGTGGAACTAAAGAAAACACACATTTTTCTTTATTTTTATAAAAATTATTTTGAAGGAAAAATGAAATTTTCAAAAAAAATATTTATTCTTAAACCAAATTTCAATAGAATGAACCATGTTTTATTTTTGAGAAATCAAGCACAAGGTCCAACTAATCAGATTGATGGATTAGATCCAATATTCATGTGCCTTGCTAGCACATTTGTGGTATGTTCACATGCATTTGTGCATGCGTGTGCACTCAACAAAGCTCCACTCTTTTACTTTCACGAAGGAACGCGAGTTGCCTGCCAAGGATGCCGATTAGCTACTATCAGGTTGAGTTGTGAGACTCACTATTGAAGTGACATCACCAAGTTCTGTGGGGTCCACCATGATGTATGTGTTGTATCCACACCATCCATCCATTTGAAGAGATCATTTTAGGGTAAGGCCAACATCCAAAAAATGAGGCAGATCCAAAGATGTGATGGACCCACCACAGAAAAAAGTGGTGAGAGTGATGCCCACTCTTGAAACATTCCTAAGATCACCCATGATGTTTGTTTGAGATCCAACCTGTTTATGTGCTAAGGCAGACATAAAAGAAGGAAAATCACATATATCAATTTGATCTAAAACTTTTGTGGCCCATAGAAGTTTTTAATGATGGATGCAAGTCTCTCCACTGTTTTCTGTAGTGGGGTCCATTGGAGCTTTGGATATGACTCCTATCCTAATATGATCTCTCCAAACGGATGAACTCGACCTGTCAATAACTAATCCGCGTCGGCCTGCCTATGTTGTCGGGCCACAAAAACGTCTGCATCGTATCTACACGTCTCCATCTGGTTCACCTCATAATTTTAAGACATGAGCAGGAAAAAGAGGTAAATCAAACTTCAAACGAGTCCGGGCACAGGAAAAAACGTGAAAATGAAAACGCTTATAGTTGAAACCTTTGTAGAGTCCAACCGGATGTTTATGTAAGCTGATTGGACCTGCTGCCCCCTCAACCGCCTATCGCCCACGAAGAGGCACTGTGGGGCCCACCGTGGTATATGGGTTTTATCCACACCGTCTATCTATGTTTTCAGATCGATTTATGGCAAGAACCTAAAAATAAGGTAGATCCAAAGCTCAAGTGGACCATACCACAGCAAGCAGCGGTGATAGTGATACCCACCGATGAAACCTTCCCCCGGGCCAGCAGGATGTTTATTTGCAATCTAGCCTCTTCATAAGGTCATGTTGACGGAAACGAATTGGCTACTCCCCCTGCCACCAGCGCAGTGGCTAGTGGCCGGTGCTCTGTGGGCCCACCATGATGTGTTTCATCCATTCCGTTCATCTATTTTTACAGATCATTTTAGGGCTTCATCCCAAAAATGAGAGGGATATAAATCTCAGGTGGACCACACCACAGGAAAACAATTGTGATTGGATATCCACCATTAAAATCCTCCTAAGGCCCACTGTAACCTTTATTTGACATCCAAGCTGTTGATTAGGTCATTAAGACCTAGATGAAGTGTAAAAACAAAGATCAGCTTGATTCAAAACTTTTATGGCCGCCAAAAAACTTTTAATGGTCAACGCTCATTCAACACTTTTCCTGTAATGTAGTCCACTTAAGATCGGTATATACCTTTTTTTGGTCTCGTGCCCTAAAATAATCTAGAAAAATAAAAGGAAGGCATGGATGAAACACATATATCATGGTGGGGGCCACAGAGCACCGACCACCGGCCATTGGCAGGTGGCAGGGGAGTAGCCAATCCATTTTCCATGTAGACCTGGACGAAGGGAAAACACAAATATAAGCTAGATCCAAAACTTGCGCGGCTCCCAATAAATTTTTAACGGTGAGACTTCAAATCCCACCGTGTGGTCCACTCGAGCCTTCTTTCTGTCTTTTTTTTTTATATATATTTCATACCCTAAAATAATATTTTTAAAAAATGGAAAAACAGAAAAGGATGGAGAGCGTGAATAAAACCAATACATCACAATGAGCCCACAGAGCCGTCTCAACGGATTATTGTCCAGGCTGGGACAGGACACAATCCGCTGCGTATGTCATATGCAATTCCTATTCGTTGGTAAGGTAACTCCCACCGGGATAAATGCAAAACAGAAATACAATCATAGTCTAGAACTTCTGGGTCCAAGAAAGTTCCAATGGCAGGCGTTCGTTCTCTCCTATTTTCAGTGGTGTGAGACAGTTCAGTTGTGAATCTAATGGATGTTTGGGCTCACATCTTAAAATGTTCTGGCCAAACGGTTGGACAAAGTGGATGGGACGGAGTGGATGTAACACATACATCATGGTGTGGTCCCACAACTTAGGGTTCCAGGTGAATTCCAGTTGGCAATTTTAAGCATGAGTTGGGCTTACTTTTCCATGGTTAGCTAATCATCCATGGGCTCTTATTCATCTAATTCTCACCATTGGATGGTTCCGACGGTTCCATGAGTTTAACCATCCACGAGGGCGCCCATGAATTAGATGGTCCAGATTAACAACCATGTAAGCCACATATGTATTATATATGTCACCACAATTATTCCCCGCAACATTGGTTTAAAGAGGGCAAAACTCACTCGACAAGGGTGGTCAACATGAAGAGGAGACCATGCAAAGCTCTATGTGAGGTCCACCGCATTGTATACGTAAAATTCACTTTTTCGGTTTAGGTGTGAGAATCATTATTTGAATCATATAGAAAATAATTTGGATTTAAAACTGAGAAGGGCCACACCAAAAATGGCAACATAAAAAAGCTTTGAAAATTGCTAAGTTCAAATGATGTGGCACGTCTAAGTTTTTTAGCAAGCTGATATTAGTTTCTTTTATTCATCTTGCTAAGTTGAGTTTGACTAATAAGTTTGATGAAAGATATGGTAGACACCTCACCTAATATGAGAATAAACAATGCTTTTAGCTTTAGCTTAACTTTAATAAAACCGTCTCCGGTTGACATAAGAATCATTGAAAATTCAAACATGTCAAGCGAGAAGCATCTTTGACATGTCTTGAGAATAATTGATAGACCAAATTGGAAGATCAAGGGTCCGACTGATTTGATCATGGTAAAACTGCTAGGGCCTTTGGTGAAACTGAAATGTATACCATTATAGTAAAACCACATCTGGCTGATCCAAAATGGCTTAAAAATTCAGATGGATTAGTTGAATAAGGTCCTTACACTACACCAAAATCAATGATTAGGAATGGCCTAATCTTTGGTTCAAGAACTGTTTTAGGCCGTTCTTAATGGGATCGATTTTCAACAACACAGCACTACCCCCACCTCATAGGGGGACTCAACTAAACAGCACTACCCCCACCTTATAGGGGGACCACAGTTATGTAATGGTTTTATCCACACCGTTCATTCATTTTCTTGTATCATTTTATAGCATGATCTGAAAAATGATTCAAAACCGAGGCTTAAGTGTACTACAAAGTGGGAATTAAACTTCCACCATTAAAACCTTATCCAGAACTTCAGAAGTTTTGGATAGTCTACTGATGCCTCGAGTTGTACAATAATTTAAAAGGAGATCAAAGTTACATGGGCTCCAAAATGATGTATTTATTATATCCACACCGTTCATTCATTTTTTGGGATCATTTTAGAGCATGAACCAAAACATGAATCATATCCAAAGATCAACTGGACCACACCAGAAATAATATAGAGATAATGATTTTCACTGTTAAAACATTTATACGGCCCACCATAACGTTTATCTATCCAATCTGTTCATAAGGTCACAAAGACCAAAATGAAGAGGAAAAAATAAAATATCATACTGATCCAAAACTTATGTGACCCGCAAAGGGTTTCAATGATAGACATTCAATCCCCCACTGCTTTTTTCATTGTGGTCCACTTGATGTTTACATCTGTCTTATTTTTTTGTTCAAGCCTTATGGTGAGCTCGTCAAGTGGATGGACGATTCGGATATAACACACCTCATGATGAGTCCCACAAAACTTGCTGATGTCTACACACCTACAAACGGGATCGGGTTTCCCGTGAAAGCCTCTCCAAATAAGTTCCTATGCAAGTATGTTGGGTGGGGCCCACTACAATGTATGTGAGAAATCCATTCCGTCCATCCATTTTGCAAGATCATTTTAGGAGCAATGAAAACTGAACTGGATACAAAACTCAAGTAGGTCACACGAGAGGAAAAATTGAGGAAAGAAATTCCTATCGTTGAGACCTTTTTGGGATCGACCTTGATGTTTATATGCTATCTAAACCATTTATAAGGTTGGATTGGCGGGTCCGTAACTCATTTAAATAAGATATAATCAGATATAGGTTGATTGTCTGAAAGCTTCATCTGGTCTAACCAAAAACATAAAACATCCGAGTGAGTTCAATAAAAAGCATTCCCGACACTTCCCAGCAGAAGCAACCATCAGAGTCAATCGACGAACAAGCCCCAACATCTTTCTTACCCAAGAACTTCAAAAACCTTTTGTGTGTAATTGTGCTTGTGCATAAAAAGACGAAACACATCATGGGCCCTTCAAGAGCCAACTGTACAAGAAAATTCTTTTTCAATACTATTGTTGTCACTTGGCATCCCTCTAACAACAAGGATTAAATAAAATATTAAAATAAAAGGGGGCCTAAGATTTAATTTATTTAATGGGCTCACCACAGAGCCCTAGAGAGAGGGGGAGCAAAAGACACAAGGGAGAGAGCAGAGGCCGAGAGATCGAGGGTTTGCCTAAGGCTAACAGTCATGGTAAAATTAAAAGTGGCGTTTGCCTAAATAAGGATTGTACAAGCTATAATATACATATCCAAGATTATTAAAATGTAAAGTTTTCAATTTTCGCCATATTCTCCAAAACATAATAACGATGGTACAAGTCAATCTATGTCTACCCGTATAAGGTTTCAATACTACTTGCATTAATAATATTGTCTGGTTGGTGTTTTAAAATACCATCCCAGGTAGGAGTGAGTAGCTAACTCAGTAATTCCATTAATTCTAAGTTACACCTGCTTTCGACTCAATCAATGTGCAGTTAATGATAAACAACTAATCAAGCATTTCCTAAATACTCATGTTAAATGCACAATTGAGATTATGAAATAATGCATTCGCCTTAGAATCCAACACTCACTCACAAGTGACTTCAACGCTTATTTTGCAAATGCCAATACTCCCTCACAAGTAACTTCAACACCAAATCGTAACCATCCTAGGGTATGCATGATTAGTCGAGTGATTATTAATTCTAATTCATACAGCTGATTGGCGAAAATAAAATACCAACATTATATCACGAGTCCTTATCCGGATCATTTGGCTTTTTGCAGCACATATCGACTCCTTACTAGTGTCCCTTGATCCAAATTTAGGTATCACCTGTTTATCTAAAAAATCAGCGACTCCAAAGGTACGACATAATACCCAAATGTATAAGGATCAACTCGGTATGAGTCGTCACCCAAACATCGAGTATGATCACTCAATTCTGAGGTATGGGCTTGTTATATAAAACTAAATTACCACAAAGAAAAGGGCCCGTCACTCAATTCCATTCATGCTCGGGTCGTTCGAATGGTACTCTAGCACGAAACCATCAGGTGGGTAATTTGACGAGGGTCATTCGAACAATAATCTATCACTTCCATTAGTGCTCATTGGTCATTACGGGGAGGCTCGTCGCCCCAATATAGACCGACATCTCCGATACGGTATCCCATACCACCATGCCCTACTCATGAGTCTTAGTGAGATCGTATCGCACTAACGGTTATGAATGGACTCATCCATTGAGAACGGGGTATCCTAGATTCTATTTAGTCATGTCACATATTTTGAACATATATGATCAGTCGATTAGTAGGCTAATTAGATTGACCTGGGAGAACCCTTGGTGCAACTGTCATTGGGTGCAAGCATCTCGTATAGTCCTGCTATTGTCGGTCGTCCATGTTCAGCTTGGGTTGATTGAACAAGCTTAGGGTGGGCGACCTAACTCGGTCCACCCATTGATTTGGGTGATTTACCGACTAACTCAACATCTTAACAAACCCAAATATTTATATGGACTAAACTCTATATCACACAATTATAACATAAGTTTCACTACGCAACCACTTAGACATTTCATCAAACACGTGAGTATCCATAGGGTATTATGTTCACTAAAGCATTAAATCAAACATGTGGGCATGCATAAAGTAATATAATTACTTAAGCAATAAATCAAATATGTGAGCATCGACAAAGCAACAAATTCTACCACTTAGACATTTCATCGAAATATGAGCACCCATATTCAACTAATAGCATATACTATAGTAAAATCAAAATGCTAGCATATTAGCATGCATATATTCATCTACAAGCAATTAATAATTGATTAAGACCCTCAATGGTTAATAAAAGATAACCTATAGATAATGGTCCGTACCTTTGCAGTGATTCGTCCGACTCAAAACACACACAGGATTAAGGTTATAGGAAAAATCTATCAGAGCCTAAACAATCAAATGAACCATTGTAAGGAGTAGAAAATCTAACTCAAAAGACTAGATTAGATAGTAGAATCCATTTCTTACCTCCAATCGTCGCTGAGAGAACACAAAGGATCTGCGAGCGATAAAGTGGCTATAGAGGGTGTTATGCCCCCAAACCCGAAAATCAGGCTCACAAAAATTTTCGATTACCGAATCCGGTACTGATAGCCTCCGTAATACCTCGTTCTCAGCTCCCAGCGTCCATACGCCAGATTCCAATCCTGGGATCCTATAAGGAGAATTTTTCAACGTACATTTGTCTCATAAGAAGCATAACCATAAGTTTACCCAAATCACAAAGACAACATTATCATCACATATCTACTAATATAAACATTTGAATACAATGCTGAAAGGAAAATACATATATCGAAAATCAAAGCTCCAGAAGACCGCTGCACGCTCCAAGCTCAATGCTGCGGCAACCTAATATCACCCACACGCATTTATCGTGCATAAGCTTATAGAAAGCTTAGAGGGTGGTGTAAATGTGTGCACAAGTAAGTGCCAAGTATTCAATACAATGTCATAATCATACAATATCATAAATACTGGTAAGATCATGAATCATACAATATCAGAGTACGCAATACAGATTAGCTATGCAAATGAGTCATAAAGAGCCAAATCTCAGATGCCGAGGATGCAATGCAATATACAATTCCTGATGAGTTCACGAATGCCGTCAGCCATATCTAGGCCATATAAATGCAAAAACATAGTAACCCAAACTGTCATATGCCACGGATGTAATGCAATATGCGGTGCGAATGGAATGACCATGTTGGAGTGTGAAGTCGGGATGATAATACGTAGTATCACAGGCTACGGGGTTCACCATAAGGGACTTCTATCCAAACTAGTCCAATACCTAAATTTGGATAGATAGATTCAATATGGTAAACTCCTAACCTCAGGTTGGTCGCGTGCCACAACCGAAATTCTAGCTTTGCAAAGGTACACATATCAATTAGTTACGCACTACCAGTCCGACTGGATAGTGAATGAATGAATGAATGAGTAAAATGTTGAGTATGCAACTCCTACTCAATAAGTCCACATATCAGTACTGTATATCTCTGGGATCATCACTAAGGTTTATTACACTCTACGGCAACTTACCGCCCTTATCCGAGCGTACAACTAGGTAAGTGGAAGGGACCTCACTATCTGCCTACCAATATCTGGCTTGGCTGGTCGATAGCGGACCCATTTCTCAAGCTGGTCAAACTCAACCTAGATATTGCCCCCTCACTCAGGCGGTAAGGTCACACCCTCTCCCAACCGATCACGACACTGCGAGATGCGACCTACTGGTATACGGCTCTCATGCGCTCATATATATCCACTCGATCTCGATGTTGGGGCGTCACATGACTACGGAGGTTTAGGAATTTTCATCCAGGGACATCTATGGCGCTCGTATGCTAGAACCAAACATTTTCAGTGTTCCATGTTACCATCCACGATATGCCTGTGAAGGATACGGCCCTGATATCGCTAGGGCGTACAGTAGTCATATCATAAAATGTGTGATGCATGAGTCATACAATCCAGTCCTGCGCATACCGTGTGCTCATGTAGGACGATTCCACCTATTAGGGAGTCCTATAGACAACCTGCCTTATGGCATATGCAATGGTCAACCACATCTCATAACAAACATGCAAATGATGCGTACGGGCATGTATCAAGATGGTATGCTGTCACATACTCATAATCGGTATCGCTAACTGGCATTGATAATCGGCCTAAGGGAAGGTCACAATGAGGACATTTAACCATCATTACCCATCAATGTGGACATTTAACCAACATTGCTCCTAAGGAGTGGCCCACATAGAGCCAAATATATAGTGGGCCCATGGCCTCACACAATGGCCTAATATACATCACCATGGAACTCTCTTAAGGGCCTAATACACATCTAGAGGTGTGCATTTGTGACCCGATCTGGCGGATCCAACCCGATCCGGCCCGTTCCGAACAGAACCGATGGCCAAGATCGGGCCTGATCGGGTTGTGGTTTCCAGATCCGATTTTTTTTCGGGTCAGGTTCGGATAGACCTCTGTCCGGACCGACTCGACCCGGATACCCGAACCGATGGACCCGAACCGCACCGAACAGACCTGAACCGATAGGCGAGCGGGTAGTATGAAATATATTTTTTATTTTTTACCCCAATTTTTCTAAAAATAGATGGACGATTGTAAATGCTATAGTTTGTATCCCTGTCTGTTGTCAAATTTGTGGTGCCAAAATCACTGTTTTATATAACTTGCATAAGTGAAGCTCTCTCAAAGATCAACATTCATGAACAAGCTAAGCTCACAACAAGCAAAGCTTACAAGGATCAATCTTGAATGCAAGAACTGCTCACAAGACAAGACTCAAGCTGCTAGACTTCAAGAAGAGTACAAGGCAGTCTGTAAAGAACTCAAGACACTTTCAAGATTGAGCTACATCAAGATTTCAACTACATCAAAACTTCAAGGCTCATACTTCAAGGTCACTAGTTCCTAATGTTTCAATGTCCTTACTTCATGATTGAGGTTTGACTGACCTTAGGTTGACCTTAGAAGTAGGTCATTTTGGATACATAAGTCGAATGTTTATTTTACATGAGTTTGGTCTGTTCTTCGACTAGTCCTAGGCCTTCTTCGACTAGTCCTAGAGTTGCTTCGACCAGTCTAAGAAATTCTTCAATCAGTCGTGAGTTTGTTACAAATTTCGGATGAAATCTGTTAGGCTTCGACTAGTCCAGGAATCCGTTCGACCAGTCGTAGGAACAGTGTCGACTGCATCTACAACCAGTCAAAAATCTTTGACTCGAAATCCAGCGAGGTTTTACAGGTTCTTCGACCAGTCGAAGGAAACCTACGACCAGTCGAAGGTGACCTACAACCAGTCGAAGGAGACCTTCGACCAGTCATAGAATGGTCAGAGCTTATCCCGCCGGATCTTTCAAAAATCTGTTATTGCTTCGACTAGTCGAAGAGCTCCCTAGACCAGTCGAAGACGCGATCTGCTCACCTATAAATAGTGCACGAATCTCAGAAGAAATCATTGAATTAATTAATCCATTCAAGCCAATCTTCGTCGAACTTCTGAGAGATAATTTTGTGCTCCATCTAAGCTAAGTATGCTTATTTAATATTCTCTTTCCTTAGCTTTATTTAATTGATTTTGTTTCTGCTATTCCAATCTAATTTGATAAGAGGAATTGTTATTCCCTTTTTTTGGAATCAAAATCAATTAAGGCAAGCCCTATTTGGTTTAATTTAAAATCTATTAGAATTAGAACCATTGTAATTGAGTACTGGACATTAAACTTGGACATTCAATCATCTACTCTGATTTGGTTCTGGGCTGCTACAACGAAGGAGATAATCAGGTATTTTACATTTAATTGTAAATTCCTTTCTATTTTGGTTTCTTTCAAGATTTGACAGAAAAATCTTGTTGTATTGGTTATCTGAGGAGAGCCAGGAAAACTCAGAAGTGGGGTTTTTTTAATTGTGTAAGCCCAAGGACAAAGACACAATTGTAAAGGTTTTGGGTGAACCTGGGAAAGCCTATTTTGTTAGTGAACGCTAATATCCCCTGTGTGAGGATAATAGGAGTGGAGTAGCATTCTGTGTGGCTGTTGCTTAACAGTTGGTGAACACACAGGTGAACCACTATAATCCCTTGTGTTGTGGTTGAATGATTTATACTTCTGATCTTTAATTATTCTTTTGTGGGATGTATGTATGGTGGTGAGTGTTGTAATCATTTAATTCAAGCATTGTGAGAATTTTGTAATAGTTTAGAATTTATTTTCTGCTATTCCTTTATCAGCTTGATATTCAATTTCCTTTAAAAGTTGTTCCAGCAAGGTTGCCCTGCCATTTTTATGGTGTATGGCTGTCCCTAGAACAATACATTTGTGATTACAATTTATTTTAATTCAGTTTGTATTTATTTCTGTATTCCTCTTCGGTTTGAGATTCGATACAAAGATCTTTCTAGAAATAAGGTTGTCCTACCATAAACTCTGGTTTTTGGTGTAAGGTTGTCCTTAGAACAACATTTGTATCAACCTCCCAAGATCTGAATTTTGAGGTTGTTTTACTTTCCTACATTGTGATTTATTTTGGCTATCATATTCTTTTTAATTCCGCTGTTATAAGTTTTATTAAGCATTGTCCTATTCACCCCCCCCCCTCTAGGACATATAGCTAGGCCTTTTCAATGATACAGATAAAACATATAGATTGCATAAAATATGTTGATCAAGTCATGGGGACCCAGATGAAGGGGAAAAATATCTATCAGCTTGATCAAAAATTTTTATGGCGTACATAACGTTTTTAATGGTCAAAATTCATTCAACACTGTTTTCTATAATGTGGTCCACTTGAGATTTCAATATACCTAGTTTTTTTTCCAACGACTTAAAAAGATCTATAAAAATAGATGGAGGGCATGGATGAAACACATACATCGTGGTGGGGCCCACAGAGCATGGATGTCCGGTGGCCAGGGGAGTAGCCAGTCCGTTTCTAGCTGTAATACGTCTAACCGCCTCGAGCTGCAGGCGCTCCTCGAGCTCCGTGCTGTACGAACGGTTCAAAGGAGATCAAAGTTATGGGCCCCACAGTGATGTATTTATCATATCTACACCGTCCATATAATTTTAGAGATAATTATAGAGTATTATGCAAAAAAAATAAATAATATCCAAAGATCATGTGGCCCACACCACAAATAGCAGTAGAGAATGATTTTCACTGTTAAACCATTCGTGTGGTCCACTCGATAGTTAGATCCATCTTATTTTTCGTCTCAAGCCTTAAGAAAAGCTTAGAAAATGGATGAACGGTTTTGATATAACACATACCCTATGATTATATCTATGGACCTTGCTCACCCTGTATAGCTCCGCTTGCGTGAAAGAAGTAGTTTGATTTTCGTGCACTACACGTCAAGATTCAATAAAAAGTAAAAAACGCTGTATACGTTTAGATTGGAAGTTCTTTCATACCCATGTGGGTCCCACCTTGATGTGTATGTTTTATCTAAGCCGTTCATAAATTTTTACATATTATTTTAGCCATTGAGTACAAAAAAGTAATTATATTAAAGATTAAAGTAGACCACATCACATGAAACAATTTAATTAAATTTATATATCTGAATTCTACTCAACCTATTGACTTGGTTTTTCTAACCGAGTCGGACACTGTTCGAGTCACGAAAACCATGCAACGAATTTGTCCGAATCATGTGTCCCAGATCCAGGCACGGATCGGATCGGATTCGGGTCAAGCCTGTAGAATTTCGGATCAGGTCGAGTTGAACCTAATCCGATCCGATCAGAACCGATGCCCAGCTCTATACACATCATGATGGGCCTCATTTATGGGCTATATATACATCACATTGGGCCTCACTCATGGACCTCATGTACATCACAATCAGCCGTAATACATGGGCCCCATATATGTTAAATGGGCCGCGATATGTGGGTCGAAAAATGCATCTCATTGGGCCTTACCAAATGAGCGGGAAATACATCACAATGGGCCTCATCAATGGGCCAGAAATACATCACAATGGGCGTCATCAAATGGGCCGAAAATATATCACAATGGGCCACGTCCCATGGGCCTCGAATACATCAAGTTGGCCGCATCAATGGGCTGCACTAGTGGGCCTCATGACATCAAGTGGGTCACATCAATGGGCCGCACCAATGGGCCTCATATACATTAAGTGGGCCATATCAATGGGTCACACCAATGGGCCTTAGACATCAAGTGGGCCATATCAATAGGTCGCACCAATGGGACTTATGACATCAAGTGGGCCGCATCAATGGGCCGCACCAATGGGCCTTAAGTGAGAGCTTGGATTACACCAAAAATCATTTCAATAGTTACAGGTGTAACATGTGTATCAGTGTACACTATCATTCTATGGGGCACATGGCTCACTAATGATGATCAGCACTGTCCAAACATTGTCTATGTAAATCAGCACTGTCCAAACATAGTCCATGTAAATCAGCACTGTCCAAACATAGTCCATGTAAATCAGCACTGTCCAAACATTGGACATGTAAATCAGTGCTGTCCAAGCATTGTCCAGCACGGTCAGCACCTGTCCAACTGCTGGACAGCGTGTACAATACACGTACATCATGGTCAAGCCCACACAGATGGATGGTGTGGATCAAAACATACATTACGGTGGTCCACAACACCATCCATACGATCAGCACCTGTCCAAACATTGGACAGCGTGGATTCAATACATATATCACGGTGGATCTCACACGTGCAACAAGTGGGGTCCACGGCTGGACAGAGTGGATATGGAATAAGTACATCAAGGTGGGTCCCACGCTGGCACAACAAACGGACGGTGTGGGTATGACACATACCACATGATCAGACCCCAGAACTTATGACGTCCATTAGCCATATAGCTGGTGGGACCCATAGAACCTGCTGACGTCAGTCCAACAGCTATATTGCTGTTAGACGGACGGTGAAGATAAGCACATATATCATGGTAGGGCTGCACCAACACCCGTCCAGATGAACAGTGAATATAAAACATATACATCAAGGTGGGTCTCACTACCCACATGTGTAGGGTGGGCCCCACATCTAAACAGATGGACGACTGGGAGAAAACGCATATATCATGGTGGATACCCACTATCCAGACCTACTGGATGGCTGGGATATGGAATAAATACATTATGGTAGGGTCTACACACCACATCTGGACAGTGGAGACCCTGCACATGCAGCTGGGTCCCACCGTCCAGCAATGGATGGACGGTGTGGTTAGAATACATACATTAAGGCCCCACAACACTGTGCAAATGGTCCAGCACCGTCCAGTACAATCTGGACGGTATGGATGAAACAAATACATCACGGTTAGGCCCACCCGAAAATGGGCAGCAAGGTGGTCCCCCGGATGGATGGCGGCATGGATAAAATACATTCATCATGGTGGGCCATACACACACACACGCCAGGTGGGCCACACACCTCATCATCAATAACATAAAAAAATGAAAGAGAGGGAGAAAGAGAGAACGGTGGAGATGAGAGGGACCCCACCACTATGGGTCCCTCAAAATACAATGCATACATCAAGTGGGTCCCATTACAAGTGGGCCCATAAAAAAACTAAGATGATGAACACCCACCGTTGGATCTCCTCTTCCTTCTTTCGCCAATACATGCTAGAGCTCCAAGGGAACAATTTCAACGGTTGAGATGGACTTTGGATGGTGTGATTGGGTGGTAAGAAGGTGGGCCACACTAGCTTCTCTCCCATGGAGCTAGCTTGGACGGTTGCTCTTGGGAGCTTGGGAGGAATGAGAGAGATGAGAGAGAGATGTGATGTAAGGAGAGAGAGGGATGGAGAGTGATGGGTGAGTGATGGATGGAGAGAGAGAGAGAGTTGACTTTGGGGTACTTGTCTAAGAGAGAGGTAAGGGTTGCTTGTACTTGAGGATGGGATGTGGTACTTGACATTTGATATAATGTGTACTTGATTGATGGGATTGATTTGATTAGAGATTCTCTTGGGTTTTGCAGAGCACGACGTTTTTCTCGAACTGAACGCAGGCATACATTTTCTGGCCATGGTATCGCATCGGGGCGCGAGACGCGGCGTCTGAACCACGGTGACGACGCGGTGGCAAGGGTACAAGTCTCACGTCGAGCCGACTCTAAAATATAGGATACGACTCAGGGCCACGTGCAATTGCTATCTAGGCATCGCGGGTCATCAGAATTAGACCGAGAGGACCGTGGAAACCTACGGAACAGTACGGGCTAGGATACGGGTCTTACAAAGGGAGGTTAGAGGGTGAATGTGTAAAAATCCTCACACTTCCAAGCTCTCTCTCTCTTCCCCCCTCATTTCTCCTCTTTCCTCCAAGGTTAAGGCAAGAAATTCATATGGGGATAGGGGGTGTGAAATGAATGGGTGTTTATAATGCCAAAAAGTGTACAAATGGCCCCAATAGCTATTTGTTTATTATTCTAACCCTAAGAAAAGTTGTTTCACCACTAATGGGACCCAACGGAAGGCATATGAGTCAATCAAGCCATTTAATGGGTGTCCTACAATGCAATCTTTGTTTGGATACAAATATACAACGATCAAGCATGCCGATCAACTGGGAAGGCCCTAACTTAGATCGACGATCACAGATGATCAATCGGGGCTGTGACTATACGGATATGTGTGGGGAAATGTCTTTAGTTAGTACCCCGACTTTGGCCATGAATTAATGGTTTAAAAGTTACAACTTCGGCAAAGAGCAAAGGGGCTAGTTTCACTTAAATTCTAGGTTTTCATCTAAGGCACTCACACATCCTATGCACTTGGCTTGCGGGTCTAAGTTGCACAATTTGAGACATGACCTTGGCTCGATGTCCTGCGATGGACATTAGGCCCACTAAGAATATTTTTTTTTAGTCTCAGGTTTAATGGTCCACTAACGAGCGGTTTAGAGTTTGTTTGAATAATCAAGACATATCTTGAATGAATTGGGTAACGAGATTTTTTGTGTGCAATGATTAGGGGTTAAGATTATCTAAGTTCACAATGTGGCCTATTCGCAACTAGTGAAAATAATGATTCAATCATAATCACCCTAAATTGTTGGTTCTTAGGCTAAAAGGATAATTGGTTTAGTTTGGTTTGTTAATTAAGATCCGACCATTGATTATCTCAAAATTTAGTAGGTTTTTATTTAGTTGTTGTTGTCTTAATTAGTTAACAATAAGTCAGCTAGATTTGGGCTCTATGTGAGCAAATCACGTAGCTAAATTCGATGTTTAAGTGAATCGGTCAGATTCGTTGGCTTCCTATGGTTGATTAATCAGATTTGTGCAGTTCTTTATTAGTACCACCCGCATATAAGCTAACATCGATTGTTTATGGTCAGTAACTGACAACATAAGTTAATTATAATGAAAAATTCAAAGGTTTTTGGAAATCCAAAATAGCGAAAATCTGGGATGTTATAATATGTTATCCAACCCTGGAGACAAAATAACCCATTAAAGAAGCAACTGAAGCCTAGAGTAGGGTTAAAATCGGGGATATCTAGTCATCCCTTTTAAAGAAAAAATGGTATATAATCTCATCTTTTCTTTCTCACATCTCAATCGAACTCATATCACATTCGACTCCATGCATTCTAACATATTTGTAATATTAGCTCACCGTTTCATTTCCTTCACCTTGCATCTCTTTTTTCTTTATTACATTTGCCTAGCTAAAGTCTTAAACTCTATGCTACAAGGCTAGGATTGCATTTTGTTTCATTTATTTCGTATTTATTTATATTACCTACCCAAAGTCCTAAACTCTATAATGTAAGGTTATGATTACACTGCATTTTATTTACCACATTCTTCTTTACATTATCTACTAGAGTCACTTGACTCTATGAAGCAATGCTAGAATATTCCATTTTTGCTTACCTGACCCCTAATGGCTTATATGAAGCATGGTTGGATACATAATAATAAAATTCCACTGAACTCTTTTAAAAATCATAAAATCACATAAAGTAGAAACCGCACGTGGTGTATACATAAAAATGGTGTTTAACCCCTTCATTTTCTATCTACAAGGCCCTTCCTTATAATCTATAGTCATAGATTACCAACATGAATCACTTGACATGGGGAATCTTGTAATTCCCCAACCCTTCAACAATTCTATAGTTTTTAGCCGGCCATAGATTATAAGCTTCATTTTGCTAGTAGTAACTCTAGTCAAATATATTCCATTTAAGTCAACACTACACCTCATTTGCATATTAAGAAAGAAAGAAAAAAAAGAGTGAGGGTGGCCACTCACAGTGAGAGCATTCACAGATACACTACATGGTGGCCCACAAACAAAGCTATGGTAGCCATCTCCTTCCAACTGTTCCACATAGTTTGATCCATCTAAGTTTATAGGATCTACTTGATTTTTTCCCTTAGGATCTAGCATCAAAGTATGATGGGCCCACATACATGGGTTTAAGGCTCCCCCCATTCCTTTCTCCAAGTGAGTCCCACTTGCCATACACCTAGTCAAAATAATATGCATCTTATAAGACTTGAGGATTGCCAATGTGGGTGGCCTACATGTCCACATGAAGACACATGTGCCAATACTTAGAGGATGGTGAAACTTCGCATGGGAACATACTAGGCAAGGGTGGAGGGACAATTACTCATACCATAAACAATGGCCTCTATGGGAGAATATTTTAATGAGGAATATTTGCTACTTTCAAGATTCGAACATATGACCTTCTGCTCTAATACCATGTCAAACAACCACTTTCTCTAAAATCTCAACCTTTAGAATATTGTGTATCAATTTATATTAACAGACTTTAACATGAGCAAAATTTTTGATGTTATGGATGCCCGGGCATTCATTGCTTGCCTCTTGCCACTCCTTAGTAGACTCAATCCAAGCGGGGGCCATGTGGGGCCCATCGTGATGTATGGGTTTTATCCACACAATCCATCCATTTTTAAGGTCATTTCAAAGTTTGAGCCCAAAAATGAGTTAGATCAAAGGCTCAAGTGGAGCACACTATAGGAACCAACCATGATAATGATGCATACGGTTTAAACCTTCCTAGGGCCCACTATGATATTTATTTGCCATCCATTTTGTAGACTTGGATGAATGGAAAACATAAATATCAGCTTAATCCAAAACTTATGGGGCCCTACGTAGAAGTCTCCAATGGTGGGAGTTTAATACCCATTATGTGGTCCACTTGAGCCTTGGTTCTATGTCATTTTTAGGCTTATGTCTTAAAATGATATGACAAAATGGATGGACGACTTAGATAAAACCCGTACATCATGGTGGGCACCATAAAGCCCTGCTTGGACTGAGTCTGGCCCGGCGGGGAGCATATTAGGTGGACCCCGCCCTCACCTGAGATGGTGCGGCCCTTACCATTGGGCCCACCTTGATGTATGTATTCTATATCCACGTTGTCCATCTGTTTTGGCAGATTGTTTTAAGGCATGGGCTTAAAATTAAGAAGATACAAATCTCAGGTGAGCCATACTATAGAAAACAGTGGTAATTGAATGCCCTATGATTAAAAAATTCATAGGGCCCGCCTTAATGTTTACATAATGTTTATTTTCCATCCAATCTGTTGACGAGGTTAGATAAACCTAGATGAAGGGACAAATACAAATATCAGCTTGATCCAAAACTTTTGCGCCTCATTAATGGTCAATCAACAATATTTCCTATAGTATGGTTCACTTCAGAATTGGATTTACTTTGTTTTTGGGATCATGCCCTAACATTATCTGGAAAAAAATGGTTGAACAACATGGATATAGAATACATACATAAAGGTGGGTCCCATGGTAAGCATCGCACCTTGTTGGGTGAGGATGGGCATGATTCATCCACTGATAGCAGGGGTGGGAGACACAATTTGCTTTTGTCGAGAGTGGATTAGGTGAGACCCACATTAATGTATGTATTGCGCATGGAAGTGGATTGGCTGGTGTACCACACACCATTGACCCGTAGAGGTGTACATGAGTCGATCTGAGTCGAGATTCGCCTAGCTTGGCTTAACTCGGCTAGCAAGATACCTTAGCTCGAACTCATCTCGGCTTGGTCATCGAGCCTTGATTAGCAGCTCGGCTCGGCTTGATCAGCAACTTGGTCCAGTTCGATTTGAGTTCGAGCTCGAGTTTCGAGCCGAGTTCAAGTTCGAGTTCGAGTTATATATTGACTTTGATTTGAATTTGAATTCAATTTCAAATTCGAGTTTGAAGTTGAACGAAACAATAAATATATAAAATTTATAAATTACAATTATAAAGCTTCGATAATTACATTGTTCACAAATTACAATTCATAACCTCCATAGGAGGGGTGCCTTCTTGTTCTTGCTACATAATTATAAGTTCCTGCATCGCCATCCAAACCATCCGAACTACTATCTAATTTTTCATATACATATTACTTCACCTCTTCTGAATCAAAAGGTGAAGAGATGTTTTCTTCGTGCTCTTTCATAGTTTGAATTAAATTTTTTAAACTTTTTTTATATGAAGATTTGTACATAGTACCCAACACCTTATAAAATTCACCGAGAAAAGGTGAGGAAGTTGACTTTGTTACTCTTTTTCTTTTTGTTGCTCGTTAATGATCCTGCTTAAACATCATGTTGCCTTAAAGGATATCGCCGAAGTCTAGAAACCTCTTCTACACTACATTTTATGGCGAGTTGGAGTTGTTCTTCATACAAAGCTTTTAATATGGCTTCCTCCTCTGCATCTTCCATGGAAGTTATTTGTGTACCAGATCCAGAAGGTTTAGATGGAGTAGAAGGTTTCCTATTCAAATCTAAAAGGCTCTGAAAAATAATTTGGACATCCTTTGGAGCATTGGGGTACGATTTTGCATCACCACCTCGACATGACAAATGTAACCAAAATCGATTAATCTTGTTCACAAACTTTGCCTCACACAAACCACACACAATCTTTTTTCTTCTAGACCTTGGTGGCGATTCGACTAAGGAAGCGCAGTCTTAAATGTTAGCCGATGGGTCGGATGACGATGCATCTACACTCAATTTTTTATATAAAAGAATCAGAATGTTAATGAATAATTTAAACTTGATATAAGAAAAAATAAAAGCAATATGAATATATATATATATATATATATATATATATATATATATATATATATATATATATATACATATATATATACATATATATATATATATACATATATATATACATATATATATATATATATATATATATATATATATATATATATATATATCAAAAGTAAATAAACAATAATGAAAGAATAAATATTAGAGTCTCACAGACTCACATTATACTACTTTCAAGTTTCAAGTTAAGTAATATTATATAGCATTCAAGTTTTAACAAAAAATAAAAAAATTGATAAACGCCTTCATGTAGTTGTTGTTGCCGATAGAGTCTCGTCATGAATCTCAATCTCTTCATCTTCCTCATCATTAATATCATCCCCTCCCCATATCGGACGCAACCAATCTTTTGTACAAATTAATGTAATAACTATTTTTTTATGAAAATGAGCTTCGATACTTGCTCACAACCCTACTTCTTGTGTTAAATGTGGATTCTGATGCCACTATTGAAATTGGTATTGATAATATGTCCAGTGCCATCACAGATAATGTAAGGTATTTTGATTCATTGACCCTCGTCTTCCACCATTTCAAAATATCAAAGTCGGATTGTTTTACGATTGGCTCATTCAGGTACAATTCTAGCTCTGATTCCTTAATCTGAACTCCTATTTATTCTTAGGTTAAGTAAGACATGTATTCATTTAGTACATCATTATCATCAATTATAGAAACATTCATATCTCTATCTTTTGTAACACCTGCTGTAGATAAAGCAGTAGCATACGAATCATATAAATCTTCGAGTTCTTGATGAACCTTGAAAGTCTTCATTGTTGCTCTTTCAACAGAATAAATTTTTATAAAAATAAACTTAACTAAGCCCATATTACAACGAAGATCAAGAGCAATTGCCAAGGACATCAACAAATGATATTTGTCTCAGTATTTTTCAAACTTCATCTACATACCAATTGTCATCTGTCGTATAAAATATGGACCTGCAATGACATTTTTTTGTAGAGCATCCTTAATCTTCCAAAGAAACAGAAGAAACAGATTCACAGTTGGATACTAATTTCCAGAAAAAATCTTCGTGCAGTCTTAAAAAACTTTGAGAAAGTTGTAAACTCGTTTTGTTTTGGTCCAATCATCTACATTTGACAACCAAGAATACGTTCTGTCACGCTCTGCATATTCAGAAAATGCAATATGTAATTCCATTGTCGTATCTAATATTTCATAACTCGAGTTACAACATGTATACACATCCAACTTTAACGGTTTTTTATATGGCACATTCAAATGTTGGACGATGTCATTCCATACACTCAGTCATGACGGCGACCCCCTTATATTTCACACATTCTCTTATGTTCTTTACAGTGTGGTCAATTGTTTTCATCCCTTCTTATACAATCAAGTTTAGAATATGGGCACAACATTTGACATAGAAAATTTTTCCATCAAAAAATAAATTTTCAATTGCCTTAAACTGGTTATGTAAATATGAAATTACATTGTCATTTGATGAAGAATTGTTTAAACTTATTGCTGAAATTTTCTTTTAATGCCACAGTCTTGTAAATAACTATAGATGTAATATAAAATAAGTAAAATAGTATGAGGAGGAGGATGACAGAAGTTCAAAATTCTCTTGCAGAGTTTCCAATTTTTATCTACATAGTGTGTGATTAATGAAATATATCATTTTCTTTGATTGGACGCCATCCATAAATCAAACGTTAAACTTATTTTAGATACTGAAGCAAAACTTCTTTCAGGGTGTGTTTGATTTTCCAAACCCCCAGTAAATACATTGTAAATGGGATAGTAATTATTTCCTTGAGTAATTACGCAATGATACCGATGTTTAATTTGACGTTTACTTTTTTTAGCGCTATAACTAGGGGTGTACATGAACCGAGCCAGCTCGGTCAACTAGCTCGACTCGGTTCGAAAAAGCTCAACTTGACTCGATTTGAAATTGAGTTCGATCTGAGTCGAACCATTGTTTATAGCTCGAAAATGAGTTCGAGTCGAGTTTGAGTTGGCCCTAGCTCGACTTGACTCGGATCTGTAAATGCTATCTTGTAAATCTAGCATCCGGAGTTGTCAAATTTATTTGTGACAAAAAACTTAGAATCTGTATCTTATTTTGATGAGATGGATAGATCAACTTCATGCATTGTGAATCATCTTCTTCATCACCAAACTTTTCTACATATTTAAGTTGAAGAATGTTGTCGAAGTTCAAGGATTACAAGTTCAAGCGCAAGAACAAAAGTTCAAGGCCCTAGTTTAAGTTGAAAGCTCATTATTACTACTTTAAAGAATTAAGAACTCAAGCCCTAGCTTAAGCTCAAGTTCAAGATTTGGAACACAAGCTTCATGTATTTCAAGTGAATGAGTTACCGAAGCGATCGATGTTTTGATGGTTCAAACTCACAAACAAGGTATGAATGACCCTAGATTGACCATATGTTAGGTTATATTCATTGCATATTTTATTTGGGTCATTACATAAGTTTATAGGTTATTTTCTCGACTAGTCCGAGTCTTTATTTAACTAGTCCAAGTACTGGCTCGACCAGTCTAAGAAGTTTCTCGACTAGTCCAAGATTTGTTATGAATTTTCAGAATTTTTTGTTGGACCCTTGACCAGTCATGGAGACTGCTCGACCAGTCGAGTGAACAATGTTCGACCAGTTGTGCAGTATTCGACTCAAAGTCCAGCAAGGTTTTTTGGTCCCACTCGACCAGTCGAGCAGGCCAGTCTAACATGCCACTCTACCAGTCGAGCAAGCCACTTGACCAGTCGAGTAACGATCTTATCTTATCGCGCTAGAAATCTTGAAATGTGGTTGGTCCTTCAACCAGTCGAACCGACCCTTAAACCAGTCGAGTGAACAGTATTTTCACCTATACATAGAGGATGAATCTCAGAGTTTTTCATTCATTCCAAGCATAATCAAGCCATCACTCTGAGAGATAAGTTTTTGCATTTCTTAAGCTATATTGTGTTTATTTTAGATTATCTTAAATAGCTTTTTGTATTTGATTTTGTGATCTCCATTCGACTCTATTTCATTAAAGAATGGAATTGTGATTTTACCCTCTTTGAGATCAAAATCAAATCAAGTTAGCCCATGTTGATTTAATCTAAAAATCATTTAGACCTAGAACCCTTTCATTTGTGAGACTAGACATTGAACATCTTCATCTACATCAGATTGGTTCTACCGGGCTTCATCAGAAGGAGAATCTTCAGATAAGTACAATTTAATTTTGTGTATCTTTTGTGGTTTGTGAGATTCAGCCAGAAAAATCTCAGAGTGTGGGATTTTTGTAATTTTGTAAGCCTATCTAAAAACACAATTGTGAAAGTTTTAAGGTGAACCTTGGAAAACCTTATTTGATAGTGAAAGTCAATATCCCGTGGGAGAGGATATTGGGAGTGGAGTAGTTGTGTGACTGTTTTTCAAACAGTTGCTGTACACACACGAACCACTATAATTCTTAGTGTTTTGTGGAGGCTTATGGTAATGTATGTGTAGTGCTAAATGTTGTAATTTCCTTTTATGCACTTATGGTGAATGTTGTAATAATTTAGATTATTTCCTTTGCCTCCTTCTAAGTTTGAGTTTTTGATACTTACAAATGTTCTAGAAATCAGGTTGTTCTAACATAAACCATGGTTTTTTATGTAAGGTTATCCTTAGAACTCAGTTTGTATCAACATCTCAATACTTGTGCATTTGAGATTGCTTATAATTGTACTATATATCTTTATTTATCTTTGTAATTCCGCATTTATTTTTTAATTTGGCATAGTCCTATTCACCCCCCTCCCCCCCTTTAAGACTTTAAGCTCGGCCTTTTCAAGTGGTATCAAAGCCTAATAGCTCCTTTTTATTATTTGGATTCATTTCCTGAGCTTATAAGATGTCAAATCTTAATAGCCTCTTGATTACTAGGCCTCCACCTTTTGATGACTTTAATTATGCTTATTGGAAAACTAGAATGAGGATTTTTTTGAGGTCCATAGATGAGAGCGTATGGCAAGTCACAGTGACAAAATGGAACCCACCCACATATGAAGTTCTAGGCACTAATGGAACTAAGTCTGCTGTAGTTACACCTTATTATTCATGGACCACTCTTTAGAAAAATGAGGGTAGTGCCAATGCAAAGGCTTTAAATGCAATCACTTGCGCACTATAACCAGATGAATTTAAAAGAATTATATCTTGTGATACTGCAAAGCAAGCCTGGAATATTCTAGAAATGACACACGAGGGTACGACTATAGTCAAGAAATCTAAACTTCAAATCCTCACCACTAGGTTTAAGGAAATACGTATGAAAGAAAGTGAAACTTTCATGGACTTTTATACTAAGTTAAATAACATAGTCAACTCTATTTGGGGACTTCGTGATAGTATCCTAGAAAGTAAAGTCTGTGTAAAGATACTACACTCATTGCCTAATAGGTTTAATTCTAAGGTGACTGCATTCAGAAACTTCGTGATACAGATAACATGCAGGTTAAAGAACTTGTTGGTTATTTACAAACCTACGAGTTAAATTTTAAGGCTCCTAAAGGTAAGTCCATGGCCCTTAAGTCTTTTAAAAATATTTCTCAAGATAATGCTGGTATTCTGATTTTGAAAATTCTAAAGATGATATGGCACTATTAGCCAAGAAGTTTTATAAAATTTTCAAAAGCAAAAAGAGAGTAGATTTTTAAAGACCTTTTGAAAAGAAAAAGAGTAGATCTAAAAATTGAAAATCTATTAAAGACAGTCAATGCTTCAACTGCCATGAATACAAGCATCTGGCAAACAAATGTCTAAAGAGGGACAAAACTAAAAAGAAAGGTATGTTGGCTACATGGGATGAATCGTCTTACTCTGAAGCTTCTTTTGAGTCAGATGATTCTGAATCTAAATCTACTAATGAGGTCAAGGCTTTAATGACTCTAGCCAGAGTCACTTCCTCAGACAGTTGTAATTCAACTTATGATGAAAATCTGATAAGCAACCCTAAAAACGATGATAATTTATAAGATGCCTATAATGCCCTATACAGGGAGAGTTGTAAGATAGCTGTAAAACTAAAAATTCAAAAAAAAAAGTTTTTTAAACTAAAAGAAGATTTTGATAATCTAGTTTTAGAAAAATTGCATCTTTCTGATTGTTTTGAAAAAGCTAAGTATGATTTAGATTTCAAAACATCCTAAATTGAAAATCTAAAATCTGAAAAATGAAAAACTAAAACTAGAAGTCTCTTCTCTCTTGAGTTCGAAGGATACTTGGAGGTATGTCCAGGGTGATCCTAAATTAGAAAAATTGCTATACGGATCAAGGAAATGTAGCGATATATCTGGTTTGGGCTACGATAAGAATACGCCTCTTAAATGTAAGACTACTCCTCGTAAGTTTGTTAAAGGGGAGTCCTCTAACTCAAAAGGGTAAAGTCTGAATCAAAATAGTTTTAAAAATTCTAAAACTTTTTAGGCTATGAAACCCAAAAGCAACCATATCAATTATAGAAATAAGAATCATAAACCTTTAACTGAGAAAATTGTAGATTTACTAAAGGAGCTTCTAAAATCTAACTTGAATGGTAGAATATATAACAACTACAAACGTAGAAAAACCAATAATGCTCCAAAACCCAAAACAGTAATGAAATGCGTCTCTAAGATTGCTTGTCTAGTTACCCACACTGCTTTCAAGGCTTTGAGTCAATCAAAGTGGTACCTAGGCAGTGGTTGCTCTAGACACATGATAGGTGACAAAGATTTGTTCACCAATCTCAAAGATATGATTGATGGTTCGGTCACTTTTGGTGATGGTAGCAATTGTAGAATTGTTGGCTAATGTACGGTTCAACTTCTTAATCTTCCTTCATTTGAGAATGTTTTGTTTGTAGAGGGCCTTAAGCATAATATCTTAAGCATTTCTCAAATTTATGATAATAAACATAGCGTCAAATTCACCAATCAAGGGTGTGAGATTTGTAATAAGAATGGTTCTGTGATATTGACTAGTCGTAGAATATCTTAGAACTGCTATATAGTCAGTAATTCAAGCTCGTCTAAGTTATCATGTTACATGGTTCGAACCAATGAGACCGATCTATGGCATAAACGCGTAGGAAATGTACACTACCGTAATCTTTATAGACTGAGCCAATGTAAAGTAATAAAAGGTCTACCAAAGTTAAAGAAAATAGATAAAATTTGTGGCAAATGTCAGATTGGAAAATAAACTAGGAGTACTCACAAGAAAGTGAACTCCAGTGCTACATCCAAACCCCTTGAACTCCTCCACATGGATCTCATTGGACCTACTAGAACAGAGAGTCGAGGTAGTAAGAAAATATTCTGGTAATAGTGGATGACTTTACCAAGTTTACATAGGTAGTTTTTATGAGAGAGAAGTCTAAAACTCTCGATAAAGTGAAAAGTATACTCAAGCGTATCCAAACTGAGAAGGAATCACATGTTACTAAAATATGAAGTGATCATGGATTCGAATTTGATAATAGCAGTTTTGAGGAGTTCTGTAGCAATCATGGGATATCGCATGAATTTTTTGCTCCTAAGATACCTCAACAGAATGGGGTTGTTGAAAAAAAAATCATGTGATTCAAGAGATGGCTAATGTTATGTTAAATGGCACGAAACTTCCTAAAAATCTTTGGGCTGAAGCTGTGAGCATTACTTGTATATTATTAACCATGTAATACTAGAAAATCAAATAATAAGACTGCATATGAACTGTGTTTCAATAAGAAGCCAACAGTTAAATATTTTCGAGTTTTTAGTAGCAAATGTTATATTCTACGTGACCGAAAAAATTTGGAAAAATTCAACACTAAAAGTGACGAGAGTATTTTCCTAAAATATGCGTTAAACAGTCGAGCGTATCGTGTTCTCAATACGAGGACCGATGTAATTTAGGAATCCATTAATGTGCTTATAGATGATCACCTGAATACACCTGTCTCTAGTTCAGAAGATGATGAAGTCTCTTTCTTTGATAAACTAGACTCTTCATCTAGTCAAAATGACACTGAACTGCGGTCAGTTAAAGACCATCCAACTGATCAAATACTTGGGAACCCTCTCACTGGTGTGCGCACTCGTAAACAACTAGAAAACATATTTAAGTATGTCTGCTTCACTTCCCAGATTGAGCCGGCCAATGTAAAAGAAGCACTTACTGATGAAAATTGGATTATAGCTATGCAAGATGAACTTAATCAATTTGTAAGAAATGATGTATGGCATTTGATTCATAGACCTGATGATAAACATATAATTGGAACTAATTGGATCTTTAAAATAAGTCTGATGAATTAGGTAACATTATAAGAAATAAGGCTAGACTGGTTGTACAAGGGTACAATCAGATAGAAGGCATCAATTATGATGAAACCTTTGCCCCAATAGCTCAACTTGAATCTATCAGACTGTTCATATCCATTGCTTATAAAATTTTCAAAATCTATCAAATGGATATCAAGAGTGCTTTCATGAATAGTGATTTGCATGAGGAAGTATATGCAGAACAACCTAAGGGTTTTAAAGACCCTAAACATACTGATCATGTTTATCACCTAAAAAAGGTACTCTACGGATTAAAATAAGCTCTCAAGGCATGGTACGAAAAGTTGACTATGTTTCTACTGAGTCATAATTTTATAATGAGAAGTGTTGATAAGACACTGTTTGTAAAGAAACACAATGATCACATTCTAATAATGCAGATATATGTTGATGACATTATCTATGAATCTACTAGTTCTAACATGTCTGTTGATTTTACAAAATTGATGAAGTCTAAGTTTACAATGAGCATGGTAGGAGAATTGAACTACTTTTTAGGTCTGCAAGTGAAACAGCTTGCTGATGGGATTTTTACTTCTCAAACCAAATATGCTCTAAACTTGGTGAAAAAGTTTGGATTTGAGAGCAGTAAAAACTTCGATACTCCTATGAGTACAATACTTAAGCTCTTTAAGGATTCAATAGGTAAAAGTGTAGATCCTAAGTTATATCGCAGTATGATAGGTAGTTTATTATATTTAATTGTGAGCCGACCTAATATAGCATTCAACGTAAGTATCTATGCTAGTTACCACTCTAATCCTAAAGAATCTCACTTAATTGCTGTCAAGCATATTTTGAGATATGTCACAAGTTCGGCCAATCTTGGCCTTTGGTATCCATATGATACTAATGTTCAATTAGTCGATTATACGGATGCTGATTGGGCTGGTAATATTGATGATCGCAAGTCTACGAGCGATGGATGTTTTTATGTCGGGAACTTCTTGGTTTCATGGCATAGTAAGAAATAGAGTTCCGTATCGCTATCCACAGCTGAGGCTGAATATATTGCAGCTGGTAATGCATGCACTCAGCTTGTGTAGATAAAGATGATGTTAAATAATTACGGATTTGCACAAGATTCTATGGTTCTATATTGTGATAACTCTAACATCTCTAAAAATCCAATCCAGCTTTCACAAACTAAGCATATTGACATTAGATATCATTATATTTGTGAATCAATGGAAGATAAGATTATTTCATTGGATTATATTCAAACTGAAAATCAGCTTGCTGACATTTTTACAAAACCACTTGATAGAAATAAGTTCGCTAAATTGAAATTGGATATTGGTATGTGTAATGTGATCTGAGTTAATTGTGTTTGCTTCTACCATATTGCATGTTTTTATTTTTTTTAGATTTAAAAAAATTAAAAATCAAAAGTTATTGAAAATTGTAAATTTTTAAGGTTGCACAACTAGTCGAGTACACACTCGACCAGTCGTGGGATGACCGGTCGAGTAGCTCGGGTTTGAGGTTTTAAAAAGTGGAAAAAGCATTTTTTTTTCTTTATTCTTCTCATCTTCTCCAACCACCCCTTCCATGACCGGTCGAACCCACCTTCGATTACAACTTGGTTAGTGCATCTTTTCCATTTTTCTTTTGGATTTAGGATCTTTGCACTTCTATTTCCTTGATTTTGAAGTTTATTTCAAGGTTTCTAGTGGTTTCTTTAGTTATCTTAGAAAAAATCTAATTTGTGTGAAACCCTCCATTCCTTTCTTGTATTCTTTTTGTGCATCTTGAAATGGAAGGTAAATATAAGAAGACAACCACTCATTGTCTTTCTTCTTCCCATTCCACACCTATTTCGGTGCGTATTCTTCTACCACCCGAAGAGGATCTGGAATATGTGCGGGATATTCATCTCCGCAATGTCATTGTAATTCCAACCATTTGAGTCCTTTCAATATCATTCCTCTTATTGAGGCTATAGGATGGGCTAACATATTGAATTAGGGCGGACCCGCATATCGGTCCATTGCTCAAGCCATGTATGCATGTATCAGTGATTTTTCTATTAAAAATTTAACCTTCACTGTGATGTTTAAAGAAGGTTCATTTCCAGTAGACCGTCATTTGATTTCTAGCTTGATGGATATACTAGTTAATGATGAAGGAATTCCAATATCCACATTGGTTGTAAGATTATTTGAATCAGAAAAACGTATGTTAACTAGAGATATGTGCAACATGAATGCGGAATGGTATTCCGGTATTGCGCTTAGTTCCAAAAATATGTTACCCAGATATAGAATTCTTCATCGAATCTTTATTTCAAATGTATATCCAAGATCTGATAACAAGACTGAGTTAACTTCTTTCATGGTGCGCATTCTTCACTCAGTTGTTTCTGGTACTCCAGTGTGTCTTCCGTCTCTTATTTGCTCCATTATAATTCAGTTTCGTCTCCATCCTGGCCATAGTGATATTCCTTTTACTTATCTAATGACCGTCTTACCTACTCATAGTCTTGTGGTCATGCCTATTAGAGAAGATCATATATCTCATCTTCCTTTCAACAATTCAAACATTAACAAGATGAATCTGAAGTTGGCTCCTTGCCAAGTTGATAGGGATGCTGGAGGAGCTGTTGAAGAAGCTGGAGAGGAAGATACTTTACCTTCTGATGATGTGACTATGGATAATATTTTTGATGAATTAGAATCTGGCTCTGAGGCTGATTCTGATTATCTGCCATCTGATTTTGATGAGCGGTTGAGAACCTTAAAGGAAACGGTGAAAGGTTTGTATATGTCCCAAGAGACTCAATTTAAATATATGCGCAAATACCTTCGGCGGATTAACAAGGAACTACATCAAATTGATCCATCTGTTCCTACTCCATCTTCTGGTTTTGACTAGATTTTATTGTCAATGCTGGGTTTGTAATAACTCTTATCTTTTCTTGTGCTTGGATAGTTCTTGAACATGTGTGTTTTTATTTTGCTACTTTATGAACATGTTAGTATGCTTAATGATGATATTTGGATGCTAATTTATAGACATGTTTATGCTATTCACTCTCTTATCTCATATTCTTCTCATATCTTCTTACTTAAATCATCTATTTATTTTTCTTTCCTTTGTCATATTATGAGAAAAAGGGGGAGAATGTGGTATGGATATATTTAATGTTATATGATGATTAATTGGGGAGATGTGTGATTGTAGAATATATGGGAGTGTAAATATATGGAAGTGTATTTTTTTTCTTTTTTGGGATATGTATTTGATTAATACAGGTTCTACAAATCACCTCGCCTGTATTGAGGGGGAGTTGTTGTACATGATTCTTTATTGAACTGGTGCATAATTCTTTAGGCAGTTTTATCACAAATTTGACAAAGTGGGAGATTGTTAATGCTATCTTGTAAATCTAGCACCCGGAGTTGTCAATTTTTGTTGTGCCAAACTACTTAGAATCTGTATCTTGTTTTGATGAGATGGATAGATCAACTTTATGCATTGTGAGTCATCTTCGTCATCGCCAAACTTTTCTACGTATTCAAGTTAAAGAACATTATCGAAGTTTAGGAATTACAAGTTCAAGTGCAAGAATAAAAGTTCAAGGCTCAAGTTCAAATTGAAAGCTCATTGTTACTACTTTAAAGAATCAAGAACTCAAGCCCTAGCTCAAGCTCATGTTTAAGATTTGGAACACAAGCTTCATGTATTTCAAGTGAATGAGTTACTGAAGCGATCGATGTTTCGATGCTTCAAACTCACAAACAAGGTATGGATGACCCTAGATTGACCATAGGTTAGACCATAGGTTAAGTCATATTCATTGCATATTTTATCTAGGTCATTACATAAGTTTATAGGTCATTTCTTCGACTAGTCCTAGTTTTTGTTCGACTAGTCCAAGCATTGGCTCGACCAGTCCAAGATTTGTTACGAATTTTCAGAATTTTTTGTTGGACCCTCGACCAGTCATGGAGACTGCTCGACCAGTCGAGTGAACAGTGTTCGACCAGTTGTGCAGTGTTCGACTTAAAGTCCAGCAAGGTTTTTTGGTCCCACTCGACCAGTCGAGCAGGCCACTCAACTAGTCGAGCAAGCCACTCGACCAGTCGAGATGATCTTATCTTATCGTGCCAGTAATTTTAAAATGTGGTTGGTCCTTCAACCAGTCGAACTAACCCTTAGACCAGTCGAGTGAATAGTATTTTCACCTATACATAAAGGACGAATCTCAGAGTTTTTCATTCATTCCAAGCATAATCAAGCCATCACTCTGAGAGATAAGTTCCTGCATTTCTTAAGCTATATTTTATTCATTTTAAATTCTTTCAAATAGATTTTTGTTTTTGATTTTGTGATCTCCATTCAATTCTATTTCATTAAAGAATGGAATTGTGATTTTACCCTCTTTGAGATCAAAATCAAATCAAGTTAGCCTAGGTTGATTTAATCTAAAAATCATTTATACCTAGAACCCTTTCATTTGTGAGACTGGACATTGAACATCTTCGTCTACATCGGATTGGTTCTACCGGGCTTCATCAGAAGGAGAATCTTCAGATAAGTACAATTTAATTTTATGTATCTTTTATGGTTTGTAAGATTCAGCTAGAAAAATCTCATTTTTGGTTTTGTCTGAGATAATCCAGAAAATCTTAGAGTGTGGGGTTTTTGTAATTGTGTAAGCCTATCTAAAAATACAATTGTGAAGGTTTTAAGGTGAACCTTAAAAAACCTTATTTGGTAGTGAAAGCCAATATCCCGTGGGAGAGGATGTTGGAAGTGGAGTAGTTGTGTAGCTATTTTTCAAACAGTTGGTGTACACACACGAACCACTATAATTCTTGGTGTTTTATGGATGCTTATGGTGATGTATATGTGGTGCTGAATGTTGTAATTTTCTTTTATGCTCTTGTGGTGAATGTTGTAATAATTTAGATTTTTCCTTTGTCTCTTTCTAAGTTTGAGTTTTTGATACTTACAAAATTTCTAGAAATCAGGTTGTCTTACCATAAACCTTGGTTTTTGCTGTAAGGTCGTCCTTATAACTCAGTTTGTATCAACCTCTCAATACTTATGCATTTGAGGTTGCTTATAATTGTGCTATATATCTTTGTTTATCTTTGTAATTTCGTATTTATTTTTTAATTTGGCATAGTCCTATTCATCCCCCCCCCCCCCCCCTTTCTAGGACTTTAAGCTCGGCCTTTTTAAGATCGATATATGGCTTGACTTGGATTAACTCAATTATATTGTGTGTGTATAACCCTAAAATTCTACCCCCTTTACCTTTCTTTTGAAAGTACACCTGCTCGGCCCATATCTCCCTACTCCCCCTCTCCCTACTCATCTCAGACTCCAGCTCGTCAGTCGTCCATGCTCCCTCTCTCCTAGACTCCCAGTCCCTGCTCGTCCCAGATGCCCTATCTCCCTACTCGTCCCAGACTCCAGCTAGGCCACACCTCTTAACTCTTTAATCTCTCCCTCATCTTCGACTGCCCTTCTCAGCTCTCTCGTCTCTCTCTCTCTCTCTCTGCTCGTCTGGTCATCCCACCGCTCGCAGCAGCGACTCTATCTTCGTCTCTCAGTCCATATGCTCGTCCTGCCCAACCAGCAAGGGCAGGAACCTAACCAGCACAGGCCCTCCGCCTCTTTTTGCTCGTCTCGCCGCCCGACCAGCAGAGGCCCTCCGCTTCTCTGCTCGCCTTGCCTCTTGACCAACAAAGGCCATCCGCCTCTCTCTGCTCGCCTTGCCGCCCGACCAGCAGAGGCACTTTACTCGACCGGCGACTTGCCTGCTCGCCCTCTGCCCGCTAGTAAGCACTCGAATCGAACCCCATTTTTTATATATTATATTATATATAATTATATAAATGTGTGGATGGATGAATGGATGGATGGGCCAGGATGAATGGATTGATGGATTAAGATGAATGGATGGATGGATGAAAATTGTGATGGATGGATGGGTTGATGGATGGATGATTGGTTGCCTGGTTGGATGTTTGGATGGATAGGAGGGATTGATGGTTCCAATATTCGATAAAGTCAAGCTAGTAAACTCAACAGGTAGGACATAATTTACAAAAAGAAATGGATGGATTAGAAACGTTGGGCAAGTTTTCTAAGTAGTCACTTAATTTTTAATAACTTGGCCCACCTGACATGAGCCTGATTTATGGGCCAGATGATCTACATGGCAGGACCCATATGATAGGTGCCTTGGACCTCATGACAAGTAGCCATGCTGGCCCAAGTTGATAGGTCAAATATGATCCATATGATGGATGGCTTTACCAATTTCCAGTGCAATTATACAAATTAAATTGAACTATCTTGAAGTATTGTATTGGTCCAATGAACTAGGTTAACCTAAAATGCGATTTAAGTGAAGTGAAAAACAAAACTAGTTGAAACTTTCCCTGTGAACTGAGATATTTTGAAACTCATCAAACTTCAAACTATGAACTATGAATTTGAACTTTAGCCAAACTACGATTCAAGTAGCTATGGTGTAACCAAATGCACCCTTTATCCTTTGTACTATGCTTGATTTGGCATGAATTGAAGATCATTTTCTAGACACTGGATATGGTTTAAATTTCAATAAAAAATAGATTAGCTTTCCAGATCATCTTAGGCCAGGGCAAGTCTAAATTTCAGATGGACCGCACCTCAGGAAACAACGGCCATTGAAGTCCACTGTTGAAACCTCCCTCGGACCAACCGTGCATAAGGTCATGCAGGCCCAATAAATCATGCATTTGATAAATTATGGCTTGTATGCTCAAGTTCCAGCCCAGCTTACCTATCAAAAAAGATATATGACTTGTATGACAGATCCCATATGCATGATATGTGGAGAGATCTAGTATGTTTTTCTTCTTTATTTACAGCTTCCTAGTTTCTTTACTTGTAATTCTTCCCTTTGTTTCCATTTGAAAGGGATCAGAACAATATATGTGGACCAATTACGTGTAAGTAGAGAAAAAAGAACATATGAACATGATACATGGACATAGTATGGCCCAATAGCCCATTTGGTAGAAGAGGTAACACCTTTAGCCATACTCTCTAAGCAATAGCTCCTTTGGAGCTCGCTTTCACGTCGACCTAATGGTCCTATCGTGGAACTTCCAGATCTACCCATTGAGTCTAAAAGAGAGACGCAATGTCTTTTTATTTTTGTTAGCTAGTTTTAATTTATGCTTTTACCTATTGCCTATTGGATATCTTTTATTTTATAAATATTGTTAATAGTTAGTTGGATGATGACAATGTGGATGATATTCAACTCTACAAATAAACTTTCATGGACTCATAATTTGTAACGTCTCGAGAAAATCCGTACAAAGACACGAGTACCACCTCAAACAGAAATCACCCAGGACCAAGACCTTTAGAAATTAAGTTAATATTAGCAAGTGCTAAACTAAAGTACTTATCAAATTAGCACTAATCACTTTAAATATGATCTGCAAGACCCAAACTGTGTAAAATCATTGATGCTACATTACCCTGAAATATAGAATCCATCCCTAAACCCGGTTGCTCTCGGGAACACACCGAAACTCTGTATCAGACCTGGACCGCACGTCGAAAGTCTGATAACCGTAAAACTATACAGCTATGACCACATTACTGGACTTGACAACCCTTTCGAAAATCAAGTTTTAATTATGTCTATAAATGCACAACTTGAGCACGGAGCAAAGTATGTGAGAAACGTGGATATCTTTAGAAATAAAATTTGAATTTAAGTAAATTGAGTCATGTCACTTGCAGGCCAAATATAAGAATTCAGACTGTCAGAATCTGACCCAAATACACCCTCGGGTCAAGGAAAATTTTTCATACTTGACAATGTACTTGTGGCCCTGATCGAGTTCCGGTGATCGTTGAATTGAAACTGATCCGCCATGGTTGATCTATAAATTTGATCAGACCGAAAACTTAGCTTGACCTATATCCAATGTCAGGGAGCTTAAGTCCGATCGTACGTGGAAAAGGAACCACCAGAAGTGCTCCGTTGGGCTGAAACAGATGCCTTTTGGATATAACCTAAGTATACCTTGGCCCTGGGGCCATTTCCATCAGACCTGTGCCTATATAAGGGCCTTAAACCCTCTCTCTTATATTCCATATGAATTATTAAATCCTAAGAAAGAGAGGGGAGGAAAAGGAAAGGAAAGAGAGAGAAAGAGAGAGAGAGAGTTGGAGATTCATCCTGGGATTTGATCCCGTTGCTCCACGCACTTAGCCACCCTATCTGTATCGCCATACGGGCGATTCCGATTCCGTACTTGGGTAAGGAATCCTAACCCTAACCTGTTTTAGGGTTTTTAACTATTGTAATAGATGAAGTAGCTAACCTATTCCCTGATATAGGTTGTTGTGGTGCTGTAGACACAGACTCGGTATACAAACTGAGTTCGATACGCGTTTACCAGCGTAAGGTGCAGACTATAAATGTTTAGGTTATGGTTTTCAAGGCTTTCAATGTCAGTAACGATTTATGACTGACTTGATTGCTATCTCATATGCTTAGACACGATGTTTCCCGTATATTACACATAGATGTAAACTATGTTGTTTTTAATGCATTCTAAGTGTTTGTTGAAATGATTGAATGAATATGGATTCATGATTTGTGCTTGCCATGATTTATGTGGGAGGATATATGATGGTTGTACGTGTGGCAACTCCTATGTGGAAGGATTTGCTACAACGTGCGTTTTAACTAATTTATTACATGTACGTAATATGTGTAGTCTAAGTGTTTGATAAAATGCCTGAGTGAGAAAATGCTTAATGTAATGTGCTTAATGAGGGTGTTGAGATAGGATTCTCAATCCCCTCATCTAGGGTTACAGTTTTCTTCATGTAGTCTATTTTACTAATATGTGATTTGTGAATTAAATGCTCATGTATGTTAACATGTATTCTATGTGTTCGTTGAGATGCTGATATGGAATCTATATTTAATTGTGTTGTTACACGCAGTCTTGGCTATTACATTTTAATGCTATGATCTGGAGTGTATTTGGGGCTACGTAGTAGTCTAGGCAATCGGTACTGATTTATGACCGGTGGCTGAACTGTTTTAGCCACAACGGATGCGTTCGATGAATCTGAGTAATAAGTCACTTGACGACAGTGGCTAGGCTAGGCGGAATGCTTATGCACTCTATGTCGATTAAGTCTACATGTGCTCGTACTAGTCGAGCTCGTCAAGTAACCCAATTGACCCGATGTTTGTTCACCATATCTGAACGCTACTGCTTGAATATAAGGTACCAAACTCACCAGTGAAAACCCCTTTAACCTTGGTACCTCAATCTGCTAAGACTCATGAGCCGGGCATAGTGGTATGGGACACCGTGGTCGAGCTGTCGGCCTATGCTGGCGTGACGAGCCTCCCCGTAGTGACTAGTGAGGAACTCAGACTCGTGAGCCAAATACGATGGTATGGGACACTGTATTCAAGTTGTTGGCCTACATCAAGGTGACGAGCCATTCGTAGTGACCTCAAGTATACTCAAACTGCGTAGAGGCGATGAGTCTTTCTGTAGCAATTAGAGTATAAACCACGCCTACACTGATAAGGTGACGAGCCCTTTGCAGTGACCTAGAACCGCAACATCGTATGAGAATTGCTAGTACTGACGACCCTAGAATGGATCATTGTTTGGGAATTGATATAAGGAAGGTACCTTAGCTTCTCAATCCTGTTGTATGAAAAGGACTAATAAGAACTTGGTAATCATGCTCATGCACCGCATTGTGTGTGCATTAAGCGTAGCAGGTCAAGCACTTAGGAAGTGTTTCATGCACGATCATGAGATAATGTCGCTGAGGGAGCACAGGCGAGGGCACGCATCATTATTTCATATCATTCTTGTATTAATTAGAGTATTTAGGGATGTCTGATTGTACTGCTTTATCATTACTGCTTGAATGGTTTGATAACATGTTAACCTTTACTTTATTGTTCCACTGAGTTGATCACTCACTCCCACGTTACGGGACGGTGTTGTACACACCAACCAGATCCTATTGTAGGTTCAGATGATGGCGTAGCCTACGAGGCGGAGCCGGACTCTGAGGATGATGAGGAGGCATTCTCATATATGCAGTATTCAGGCGAGTTCTCGTAAACCGTTTTGAATCGACGGGGCTTCAGGGTTCATGCTTGTAGAGGACTACCACTCTTTTGACATTTTGTATTTTGAAACAGTACTTGTAACTATTTAACCTGGTAATGTGTTCATACTTTGGGGACCTACAATGGTATATATATGATCTCCCCTTATCACAGTCTTCCACTTTTAAAAATTCAACTGTCCCTGGAGTATGATTCGCTGATTTAGTTTAATCCCATTCATGTTTTATGCACTAACATGGACAACATCAAATCATCATCATATTTGTTGCATAAGTGATGCATTGGAACTCAGGAGTTGGGTACCTGCTCAACCCCCGATTTTCAGGGCGTTATAAGTTGGTATCAGAGCATGATTTGGATTAAACCAGACCTGGGTTATGGTCACACGAGCGCTGATGCATTTAGACCTAGGTAGGTGCGAGAAAAATGTAGAGACAAGCTTAGTTTTCCCAGTTTCGCCAATTGGCAAAAATTACCGAAAATGATCGCTAAGATCGGGTCTGTACACTTCCGTGATTGCTTGAGACGACCCCGAATCACCCCTAGACCGTCAATCAATGGGTTTAGACCATGATTTACCCCACCCAACCTTCAACAATTGAAAAATGTGAATGTACATCAAAAAGTACTCGAAATGACTCGAAACGACTCAAGAGGGAGTCGGGGGCCAAAGGGGATACTTCCAGGGAGACCCAGGATGGGACCTACACATTTTTAGAGTCTAAGGGGCAGGAGGACCTTGCCCCACCGGCGAGCCATCACCGGTTTGTCCAGAGGTCGGCGAGGGCCTCGCCGCCTGGCGGGCCAGTTCGGGCCGACGCCTCTAGGGCGTTGTGTGGCCCAATGATGTATGTTGGGCTGGTTTAAACCCCTCCCAATACTTCCCCTCTTTATAACCTACCCCTCCAAACTCTCTTTTTTCTTCAAAAATTCTTGTTTCTCTCTCAAATCTCCCCTCCATCCACCCATTTCCCCATTTTCCTTCAATACACACACCCCTCCATCGTTTTCCATCAAAACCCTCTCCTAGCTCTCTCTTTTCCTTCGATTTAAGTGCACAAATCTCTCATTTGTGTCTTAAATACCTCCAAGTTCAACAACCCATCCTATTCTCCACATATCATTCCACTCTAATGGCTCTATTCGAGCTTGTGACGGCCTTTTTCTCGATTTCTACCATTCTATCTATCATGGGAAAGAAAAGGGCTCCTGTGGATGAAGCTGGGCCTAGTCGCCCTACTCGTTCAAGGAGGCCGAGATGCGCCACCGCAAGTGCAAGAGTCGATCGAGAGATAAGGACTAAGCGGGAGCTTGATCCCAGGGCTCCCCTCGAAAGGGCCCTACTGGCGGATCTGTCTCATGGGAGATTTCATAGTCACAGGGTCCTTTTTGAAGCTCATGTGGATGAGAGGCTCTTTGGGTAATATCTGGTGATGGACTGCCTGGTCGAGGCCGGGTGGGGTCCTGTATTTGAGGGTGGGTACCGCGTAAATGTGGGCACAATCTTAGCCTTCTACGCCCACATTCGAGAGCCTACGCTGAAGCCCTTGCAGTTCAAGATCCCAGTGGGTAGAGATCGGGAGGCCACAATTAATACTGGCTTGATAGCCCGACTCATGAGAATGCTGCTTGGTGAGACCCATGCAAGCGAGAAGAATTTGAGGAGTGCACGTGAAAGGGATCGCCGCACGTTATTCCTTTATGGATAACTAGCCCACTGGAATCCAAACAACAACCTCCTAACAACCAATATGACTGACGACTTCCGCCTGCTCCACCATATCTTCACATACAACGTGTACCCCAGGTGGAGCAACTGCAGTGAGTGCACCCGTCTGATGGTGGTTTCTTGTACCAAGTGGGGCAGGGAGAGAAGTTATGAGTGCTAACGCATGTTCTACGACAGATAGTTCTTACCGCACGCTCCATTAGAGCGTCTAATTCGCTCCCATTTGGCCGACTCATATGCAAGATTGCACGTGAGTTTGGCTATAGACTTGGGGCAAAAATGCCGGTGCCGACCCATTACATTAACGAAACTACTCTCAATCAGATGAAAATTGGGTCACGGCAGTGGCAAGCCCGACTCGATGAGAGTGAGGACGAGACGGCTAGTGAGAAGTATGAGAGCGAGGAAGAAAGCAGAGAAGAGATAGAGGAGGAACAGGAAGAAGAAGTGGAGGCTCAGGACACGGATGAGAGCTCCCCTCCTACAGCAACGAAGCATGACACTGATCGGGCTTCTAGGGAAGTCCACTTAGCTCAACTTGAGGAAGGTCAGGCTGCCCTGCGATAAGAGATCATTGATACCCGAGCCCTCGTGAAGCACAAGTTTAAGAAGGTGACTCACACCTTGAAAGCTATCTTGTGCTGCCTGCAGGATAAGGGTGCCTCTCCTCTGTCGCCAGACTCAGATGTCTATTCATCCATGTCATTGCCCTGTAGTTTGTTTTGTTGCTGTTCAGGGATGTCGGTGTTTCAATGTTTATGGGCCTAGTAGTATTGTAGGTAGAGAGTGGGTTTGTGGTTGTTAGTTTGTTTTAATGTTTACAGCTTTGCTTATAATAGCTCATATGCATTTCCTGTCATGATTCATGTAATGTCGTATCTCATGTAATTATGATAATTTTGTACATGAAATGCATGAAGTTTATTTAAACTGTGTGTGAATGTGGTGGGGATTGAGTTAATGGGCATGCTGAATCTGACCTGGGTTGCACCCTATGTTGTATATAGGGAATGCCACCTAAGGCCGCATGGAGTACGACATGTCTCACTATTGGCGAGTCGTTTGATGGGGCACCTCCCCTAAGCGATAGCCATACGGACCCCAGTTCGGGCCCGTCTCCCTCTAACACCATGCCAGATTCTCAGCCGGCCACTGGCCCCACTAATGGGCCTACACCTGTTATACCACCAGTTCCAGAGCAGAACCGTGCGTCTTCTTCGACGCCATCTGGAGCTCAGTCAGCTCCCCCTACTGATAGGTTGGAGCAGATGATGTTGTTGCTACAGTAGTAGCAGGTACAGCAGCAGCAGCAGCAGGCACAACAGCAATAGTTTTTGACCACCATGGTAGAGATTTTTTCTCAGGGCATGGGCGTGGCTCCACCTACATCACCTATGCCCCCTGCTGGGAATGTAGGTGTTAGCGGCCTTTTTGAGCAATTTCAGCGCTTACGGCCCCCTACCTTTGAAGGTACTCACAGACCCGAGGAGGCTGAGTATTGGCTTGACCGCATCTCTAAGATGTTAAAGCCATTGCACTGCACAGAGCCTGAGCAGGTGGAGTTGGTCACCTTCATGTTCGAGAAGGAGGCCAGCTTATGGTGGGATAGTGTCCTCCGTACTGTTGCGGTCGGACACATATGGATATAGGCAGCCTTTGAAACCCACTTTCACGAGAAATACTATCCCATCACCTATCACCACGAGAAGGAGAGTGAGTTCCTTCACCTCCGACAGGGAGGGATGTTAGTGGTGGAGTATGAGAACAGATTTACGGAGTTGGGCAGGTACGCCCCGTTGATTGTTGGATGAGCCGATGCGGATGCAACGATTTTCTGAGGGCCTGCGACCCGAGATCCACTCAAAGATTTGTCGCGCTAGCGTACCCAGCTATCCTGAGCTAGTGAGCATGGCTATACGGGCTGAGTAGGATGGGGACAGGCAGTCCCGTATGTGAGCACCTATGGCTCCTTGGCCACGACCAGATCTTCCGAGCAGACTGTTCCTCAGCAAGAGGCCACGCGCAGACTCATCGCCGAGGCTGATGGCTTCACCTGCCCCGTGAGGCGACCTGATGTGTGGTGTGCCTACTGCAAGAGGCCTGGCCACACAGAGGTGAATTGTTTCACCAGGATAAGAGATAGTGGCTTCTCACCACCCTAGAGGATCAACCACCAGCATCCCCAGGTTATATTAGCACCACCTCTATGGTCGGCACCAGCTCATCCATCATTCCAGCCACCAGTACTTCGATTTAGACGGCCTCAATGGCCTATGGTACATCAGCTCAACCATTTTTAGCAGGCTCGTGTGCACTCACTTACAGCTGAAGCATCAAAGGCAGCACCTATGCCACCTATGGCTTTTGATGTTACGACACATATCTAAGGTATTCTAGTCTTTTTATTAGTGGACACTGGGTCTACTGTCTCTATCATATCATGCGCAACAGTCAAGCGACTGGGGTTGGAAACTAGTCCTATGGTTGGGGTGAGAATCCTTACCACCACAGGGACTTTCTCGAACGTTACTAAGATCTTTAAGGGGTGCTCGATAGATGTAGGGAGCGGGACAGTGCTCCTTGATTTGATTGTCACCTAATTACATCATTATGATGTTATTCTCGGTATGGATTGACTCATAAAGATAAAGGCAGAGATCGACTGCAATATTAGAGTGGTGACAGCCTGTGGACTAGAGGGCACGACCTTTACATTCCCAGTGCAGATCAGTTGGCCCTATCACATTGATTGTTATGCTTCCATGCTGGAGGATGCTTATGGTCCAGTGCTTGAGGACACTCCTGTGGTCCAAGAGTTCTCAGACGTGTTCAGGAAGATACCTGGACTACCCCCTCAGTGCGAAATCGATTTTACGATCGATCTAGTGCCTGGTACGACACCTGTATCTCTTCTGACCTATCGCATGGCTCCGTGTGAGATGGAGGAGCTGAGGAAACAGATCGATGATCTGTTGGATGTAGGCTTTATACGACCCAGCGTGTCTCCATGGGGAGCACCCGTGTTGTTCGTAAAGAAGAAGGATGGCTCTCTGCGATTATGTATTGATTATCGCAAATTGAACCAAGTGATGGTAAAGAACAAGTATCCCTTGCCCAAGATAGATGACCTGTTTGATCAGTTGAAGGGGGCAAGGTATTTCTCGAAGATTGACTTGCAGTCGGGGTATCACCAGTTGCGCATCAGGGATGAGGACGTGCAGAAGACGGCCTTCAGTACCAGTTTTGGACACTATGAGTTTCTCATAATGTCGTTCGGCCTTATGAACGCACTGGCCATGTTCATGGACCTGATGAACAGGGTATTTTGGTCATTTTTATTCCGATTCATCATCGTGTTTATTGATGATATCCTGATATACTCTAAGAGTTAGGAAGAGCACGAGGAACACCTGCGGGTAGTCTTGGATACTCTGAGGAAAAATCATTTGTTCACCCAATATAAGAAGTGTGACTTCTGGAAAGAGGAAGTCAAGTTCCTGGGACATGTGGTGTCCAGGGAAGGGATAGCCGTGGACCTTGCCAAGGTAGCCGCAGTTCAGGACTGGGAGCAGCCCGGTTCGGTTACTGAGGTGAGGAGTTTTCTTGGACTGGCAGGTTATTATCGACGATTCATTCGGGACTTCTCCAAGATAACCAGACCTTTGTCTCAGTTGACTCGGAAGGATCTTAAGTTCGCCTGGAATGAAAAGGCAGAGGCAGCTTTTCAGGAGTTGAAGGACAAGTTGACGTCCGCCCCTATGCTAGTATTGCCAGAGCAAGGGGTCAAGTATACGATATACACGGACGCGTCTTGCATCGGTTTGGGCGGTGTTTTGATGCAGAAGGATAGGGTTATTGCCTACCTATCGTGACAGTTGAGGAAACACGAGGAAAACTACCCTACGCATGACCTGGAGTTAGCTGCCGTCATCTTTGCTTTGAAGATTTGGAGACATTACCTCTACGGAGAAGAGTTCGAGCTCTTTTGCGACCACAAGAGCCTCAGATACATATTCACTCAGCGGGACCTGAATATGAGGCAGCGGCGATGGATGGAAACCTTGAAGGACTTCAAGTTCGAGGTTTCTTACCATCCTAGTAAGGCCAACCTTGTGGCTGACGCGTTGAGCCGTAAGAAGACCATAGCGTTTGCGGCTCCGCTAATGATGGCAGAATGGGGTATAGTAGAGTTCGTGCGAGACTTCGAGCAGAAGCTCACCATGGAGGAGTCGTTCGAGAGCGTCGCGCACGTTCATGTGCGGCCACTTATTGATGATAGGATCATCGAGGCCTAAAAGGGTGATAGACGATTGTCTGAGCTTCGAGAGCAGGCTAGCGGCAATGAGGACGCTGAGTGAAGAGTTGGTATAAATGGGGGCTTACGTTACCGTGGCCACCTATGTATCGCAAATCTTCACGACCTGAGGAAGGAAGTTCTCGATGCTGCGCATAATTCGAAGATAGCGATGCACCCTGGAAGTACGAAGATGTATCGCGATATGAAGAGAACGTACTGGTGGGACAATATGAAGGCCCACATAACAGATTGCGTATCCCGTTGTCTCACATGCTAGCAGGTCAAGGCAGAGCATCACCGACCTCCTGGACTTCTTCAGCCCATGCCCATAGCTGAATGGAAGTGGGATTTCATCTCTATGGACTTTATCTCGGGATTACCGAAGACGAGGAAGGGTTATGATTCCATATGGGTGATCGTGGACCGGTTGACGAAATCGGCTCATTTCCTCCCTATCAGAGTTTCGAACTCTGTAGACGAGTTGGCCAGGTTGTACATCAAGGAGATTGTGCGTCTGCATGGAGTTCCATTAGAGATCGTGTCGAACCGAGACACGAGATTCACATCCATCTTCTAGACTCGCATTCATGAAGCAATGGGTGTGAAGTTGAAGTTCAGTATCGCGTTCCACCCATAGATTGATGGGCAGACGGAATGGGTAAACCAGGTGTTGGAGGATATGCTGTGAGCCTGTGTGTTGGATTTCAAGGACAGTTGGGATGACTGTCTTCTTTATGCAGAGTTCGCCTATAACAACAGCTTCCAAGCGTGTATTGACATGGCTCCTTACGAGGCACTGTATGGGCGTCCGTGTAGGGCACCGCATTGCTAGGCAGAGGTTGGCGAGAAGAGCTTGATTGGCCCAGAGTTAGTTCAGGAACTTCAAAGAAAGTCAACATTATCAGGCGCCGACTTTTAGTAGCAGAGAGCAAACAGAAGAGCTACGCCGATACGAGACAATGACCGTTAGAGTTCGAGGTTGGGGACCATGTATTTTTGAAGGTTTTCCCAATGAAGAGAGTCCTTCGATTTGGGAAGAAGGGGAAGCTCACGCCGAAATTCATTGGCCCATTCCAAATACTTGATCGAGTGGGGGCGGTAGCGTAGCGTCTTGCTTTGCCTATACCACTCGTAGGCGTGCACGATGTATTTCATGTATCTATGCTGAAGAAACACGTTCCCGATCCTTCCCACATTATCAGATGGGAGCAGGTACAGTTGAGCGAGGACGCTACATATATACTGCGACCGACGCGTATCCTAGACAGGAAGGAATAGGTGCTGCGTAGCAAGGTTATCCCACTTGTGAAAGTGCTGTGGACGCACCACACCGAAGAAGAGGCTACATGGAAAACAGGAGCCGAGGTCCGAAAGAACTATCCTCAGATTCTTAAGGAGTATGAAAAGGTACTAATTTTGAGGATAAAATTTTTCTTTAAGGGGGGTAAATTGTAACGTCTCAGGAAAATCTGTACAAGGACCCGAGTACCACCTCAGACAGAAATCACCCAAACCGAGACCTTTAGAAATTAGGTTAATATTAGCAAGTGCTAAACTAGAGTACTTATGAAATTAGTACTAATCACTTTAAATATGATCTGTAAGACCTAAACCGTGCAGAATCATTGACACTACATTGCCCTGAAATCTAGAATCCATCCCTAAACCCAGTTGCTCTCGGGAGCACACCGAAACTCTGTATCGGACCTGGACCGCATGTCAAAAGTTCGATAACAGCAATTCGATAACCGTAAAACTATACAGCTATGACCGCATTATTGGACTTAACAACCCCCTCGGAAATCAAGTCTTAATTGCATCTAGAAATGCACAACTTGAGCCCGGAGTAAAGTGTGTGAGAAACGTAGATATCTTTAGAAATAAAATTTGAATTTAAGTAAACTGAGTTGTGTCGCTTGCCGGCCAAATATAAGGATTTAGACCGTCAGAATCTGACCTAAATACACTCTCGGGTCAGGAAAAATTTTCCATACCTGACAATGTACTTGTGGCCCTAATCGAGTGCCGATGATCGTTGAACTGAAACTGTTCCGCCACGGTCAATTTGTAAATTCGATCGGACTGAAAACTTAGCTTGACCTAGATCCAATGTCAAGGAGCTTAAGTCCGACCGCACGCAGAAAAGGGGCCACCAGAAGTGCTCCGTTGGGCTGAAACAGACGCCTTTTGGATATAACCTAAGTATACCTTGGCCCTGGGGCCATTTCCATCAGACCCGGGCCTATATAAGAGCCTTAAACCCTCTCTCTTATTTTCCATACGAATTCTTAAACCTTAAGAAAGAGAGGGGAGGAAAATGAAAGGAAAGAGAGAGAAAGAGAGAGAGAGAGAGTTGGAGATTCATCCCGAGATTTGATCCCATGGCTCCACACACTTAACCACCCTATTTGCATCGCCATACGGGCGATTCCGATTCTGTACTTGGGCAAGGAATCTTAACCCTAACCTATTTTAGGGTTTTCAACTATTTTAATAGATGAAGTAGCTAACTTATTCCCTAATATAGGTTGTTGTGGTGCCGTAAACACAGACTCAGTATACAAACTGAGTTCGATACGCATTTACCCGCGTAAGGTGCGGACTATAAATGTTTAGGTTATGGTTTTCAAGGCTTTCAATGTCAGTAACGATTTATGACTGACTTGATTGCTATCTCATATGCTTAGACACGATGTTTCCCGTATATTACACATAGATGTAAACTATGTTGTTTTTAATGCATTTTAAGTGTTTGTTGAAATGATTGAATGAATATGGATTCATGATTTGTACTTGCCATAATTTATGTGGGAGGATATATGATGGTTGTACGTGTGGCAACTCCTATGTGGAAGGATTTGCTACGACGTGCGTTTTAACTAATTTATTACATGTACGTAATATGTGTAGTCTAAGTGTTTGATAAAATGCCTGAGTGAGAAAATGCTTAATGTAATGTGCTTAATGAGGGTGTTGAGATAGGATTCTCAATCCCCTTATCTAGGGTTACAGTTTCCTTCATGTAGTCTATTTTACTAATATGTAATTTATGAATTAAATGCCCATGTATGTTAACATGTAGTCTATGTGTTCGTTGAGATGCTGATATGGGATCTATATTTAATTGTGTTGTTACACGCAGTCTTGGCTATTACATTTTAATGCTATGATCTGGAGTGTGTTTGGGGCTACGTAGTAGTCTAGGCAATCGGTAATTATTTACAACCAGTGACTAAACTATTTTAGCCACGACGGATGCGTTCGATGAATCTAAGTCATATGTCACTTGACGACAGTGGCTAGGCCACGTGGAATGCTTATGCACTCCATATTGATTAAGTCTACGTGCGCTCGTACTAGTCGAGCTCGTTAAGTAATCTGATTGACCTGATGTATGTTCACCATGTATGGACGCTACTGCTTGAATCTAAGGTACCAAACTCACCAGTGAAAACCCCTTTAACCTTGGTACCTCGATCCGGTAAGACTCATGAGCCGGGTATGGTGGTATGGGACACCATGGTCGAGCTGTTGGCCTACGCTGGGGTGACAAGCCTCCCTGTAGTGACCAGTGAGCAACCCAGACTCGTGAGCCGAATACGGTGGTATGGGACACTGTATTCGAGCTGTTGGCCTACGTCTAGGTGACGAGTCATTCGTAGTGACCTCGAGTATACTCTAAGACTACGTAGAGGCGACAAGTCTTTTCGTAGCAATTAGAGTATAAACTACGCATGCACTGATAAGGTGATGAGCCCTTTGCAGTAACCTAGAACCGCAACATCGTATGAGAATTGCTAGGACTGACGACCCTAGAATGGATCATTGTTTGGGAATTGATATAAGGGAGGTACCTTAGCTTCCCAATCCTACTGTATGAAAAGGACTAATAAGAACTTGGTAATCACACTCATGCATCGCATTACGTGTGCGTTTGGTGTAGCAGGTCAAGCACTGAGGAAGTGTTTCATGCGCAATCGTGAGATGAAGTCGCTGAGGGAGCGCAGGCGAGGGCATACATCATTATTTCATATCATTCTTGCATTAATCAGAGTATTTAGGGATGTCTGATTGTGCTGCTTTATTATTACTGCTTGAATGGTTTAATAACATATTAACCTTTGCTTTATTGTTCCACTGAGTTGATCATTCACTCCCACGTTATGTGGTGCCGTAGACACAGACTCGGTATACAAACTGAGTTCGATACATGTTTACTGGCATAAGGAGCCGGACTTTGAGGATGACGAGGAGGCATTCTCATACATGCAGTATTCAGGTGGGTTTACATAGACCGTTCTGATCAGCGGGCTTCAGGGCTTATATTGGTAGTGGACCATCATTTCTTTTGATATTTCATATTTTGAAACAATACTTGTAACTATTTAACCTGGTAATGTGTTCATACTTTGGGGACCTACAATGGTATATATATGATCTCTCCTTATCACAGTCTTCTGCTTGCGAAAATTCAACTGTCCCTGGAGTATGATTCGCTGATTTAGTTTAATCTCATTCATGTTTTATGCACTAACATGGACAACGTCAAATCATCATCATATTTGTTGCATAAGTGATGCGTTGGAACTCGGGAGTTAGGTACCTGCTCGACCCTTGATTTTCAGGGCATTACATTATCCTTTCAGCCTGCTCTTTTGTTTGCCTAGATATTAATTATTTTATTGTTCTAGTTATAGTATACAATAATCAGTTGCCCATTTGAGGATTTCTATGTTACTAGACATAAATTCAATGTTTTCTTGGATGCATAGAAATTCTCAAATTGTCCTTTTTTGGATAGTTCAATGTTGGATAGATAATAATGTTTTCATTTATTCTAATTTAAATACACATGTTTGTTTCGGTTTGTCTCTCCTAATTCTCTTTGGATATATTTCTTATATTTATTTCCTCATCAAATATCCACACTTTGTGTGGATAGTTGACGTGTGAATAAAATAGAAGATTAATATATTTTAGAGAGATAAGGAGAGATGTTGCCGAAATTTTGACGTGACATTTAAAATGAATAATAAAAGCATTACAATCTATTCAGTATTAAATGAGTGACTGATTTAAACGCTTAGAAAATTGTGAAAGTTTAGAGGATATTTATACGTACATGATATACCACTTAGGAAATTCTTTACTAAGGTCAAAGGAAATTGTTTCATATCTTTGTATTAAATTATTTAGAGATAACTAGTGAGGACGAAGTCCTAACTACCCCTGGTGCCGGTGTGTCAGCTACATCACCTCTTATTGTTGAGGGAGAGGGGTCTTCAAATACAAGTAAGGGAAAGAAACAGTCACCTGTCTGAAATGATTTTGAAGAAGTAGTAGTTAACAATGTCGCTAAGATTAGATATCTGCACTGCAAAACTCTATACAGCAAAAATACCATTGGGTTGACTGCTCATTTAAACAGACATAGGCAAAGTTGTTTAAGGATACCTGAAATTCCACCTTCAGGCCAACAATTGCAATCATTTGCAAAGTTCGAAGGAGCTGCCTCTGAAAGTAAACTTACCACTCATAAGTTTGAAAAAGAGAAGCTGAAGGAGTGCTTTGCAAGGCTTATTATTGTTGATGAGCAACCATTTAAAATGATAGAGAGTAAAGTATTCATGGGATACAGTAAATTTCTTAATCCTCAGGTTGAGAAGATCTCACATGTCATTGTGAAAAGGGAGTGCATGAGGATGTACGCAAGTGAGAAAATGAAGTTGAAAACAGTTTTGGCATTGGTTTCAAGGATAAGTTTGACTTCTGATATGTGGACGACGCATAATCAAACAAAGGAATATATTTCATTGACTACACACTATATTGATAAAAATTGAAAACTTTGCAAGAGAATATTGAACTTTCGCCACCTTCCACTTCCTCATTTTAGTTGGTTATTTCAGATTATATTTATAACTGTATACGAGATTGGGGCATTGAAAATAAAGCCTCTTCATTAACTTTACATAATGCTTCAACAAATGACGGTGTAATATCATTCTTACGTAACCAGTTCAAGGCAACAAACAATTTATTTTTTAAGAAAAAATATTTCAAGTTCTGTGTTGTGCATACATTCTGAACCTAATTGTACAAGAAGGTTTGAAATCAATTGACTAAATTATAGAGAATGTGAGGGAGAGTGTAAAGTACATATGGGGCTCACCTTCAAGATTGAGTATATAAAATGACATAGTCCAACGTTTGAATTTGAAGTCTCCAAAAACGTTGAAGCTAGATGTATGCACATGTTGAAATTTCACTTTTGAGATGTTGAATTCAGCCCTGGAATTGGAACTTGCATTTTCAAAATATGTAACACGTGATAGAACGTATGCTTGGTTGTCTATTGAAGAAGATTATAGTAAAGAAAAAGAAGTTCACAAGTTTTTAAAAGTTTTTTATAACTGTACGAAGATATTTTCTAGTAATAAGTTTCCTACGGTAAATATATTTCTTCCAGCTGTGTGGAAGATCAAGGAAGCCCTAAAGAAATGTGTCAATGAAGGTCCATTTTTTCTATAACTCATGACAGGTGGTATACAAATAAAGTTTGATAAGTACTGTGATGAATTCCATTTGTCAATGTCCTTAGCTGTTGTTCTTGATCCTTAGTGCAAGATGAGTTATATTAAGTACATCTTTATCAAGATTTATTTTAATGAAAAGGTAGTAACTGAAGCCTCGAAGATTTGTGATGCAATAAAAATATTTTACAATACATACGCAACCATAGGATCCACACCAAGTGTTAACAAAGTTAAATCGTATGTTGCTAGAAGATCTGACACTATACTCGACAATGATTGCATGTCTTTCTTAGCAAAAGAAAATACAAACACTGAAACAAAAGAATCAGAGTTAGACTTCTATCTCAAAGAGTCAGTCATAATGCGGCAGGATTTAGACTTCGATATTTTAGAGTGGTGAAAAATGAGAGTTAGTGAAGGAAAATACCTTATACTATCGACGGTGGCATGAGATATTTTATCAATTCATATTTCAACAGTGGCATTGGAATCTGCTTTTAGTACAGGGAGTAGGGTCGTGAGCAAGACTTGAAGCTCCCTTGCATCATATTCAGTGGAAGCATTAATTTTGTAACACCCCATACTTTTCAGTACTCAGGTGTTACCGTATAACCGGGATTTAGGATTAATGCAAACCTAGCTTAGTGAACATTCACGTGCAACCTAGTTTAAATCTGACCGTCGAAGGTGATTCCTATCCACATATCAAACCACCCAGAGGTCAAATTAAATACACTAAGTAAATTATCTTATCTATTTATTATATTATAAATTTTACACAAACATAGATAGAAAGAAAATATAAATGTATTTTGATAATTTATCTATCATGAAGAATGTATGAAAATATATTGTAATGGAGTGATACGTATGTATCTAATGTATATAAAATACTATGAAAATAATATTATGTTAACTAAACATGATAAATGATAATTCTACAATATACAATTGAATTAAAAATAGGAGTGTAGTATTAAATATCTTTTATAAACATGTGAACAAAAATTATTAGACATTTTAATGAAATTTTATATTATTTAACATGGTGATTTCAAATATGATATTGTACCATTTTCAATTCATATATGATGGGATAATGTATATTATGAATTTTATATTAATAAATAGGTGATAAATAGCATGTATATAATAGTATGTCAATATAATAAAAAATATACATACATATTTATATATATATATATGTATGTATGAGATTTTAAGTATTTTAATTGCAAATAATATACAAAAGTAATGAAATCTATATTAATATTAGTACTGGTTAATAATAAATGATGAAAGCTTTACAAATGGCCCTTTAAGACCTTTTAACCATTGAAATTCATTTTCGGGATGATCCATCCATTATATTAACGGGAATCCACCATTAGGATGATAGATCAAGTGGTGGGCCCCACCAGGACCTTGTATCTACCCCATATTTGGTATATGGACCTAACTGGACCCTTAAACATAATGGACGGAGTGGATTTTCCCAAAAACCCCATTGTGGACCCCAACCTTGGCCTGCATGTACACAGCAGGTGTATAGCCGCTGTGCACCGGACCGGTGGAAGTGGTCAAACCAGCCTGACCCGCTATTTCCTTAAGCGGAGAGAGAGTCTCTCTCCCTCTCGTTGCGCCAGTTGACGTACAGCGTCCGTTTTCGACCCACCATGGCCCACAAATGTGGACCCACATTGATGATCCAGACCGTCCATCGTGTGCACGGCATAGGTCCAACCAAAACCTACCCTTTTCCACGTGTTGGCGAACGTGTGCACGTGCACCATCTTCGACCCAAACAAGACCTACAAAGACAACGTTTCCGAAAATGGAAACCTGTCTTCCTTCCAGCTCAGCGATCCGCGTGCCCTCTCCCCTTTCCAATCCCAGCCATCCTTCCCAGTGAAATCTCAGCCATCCATTTTCTTAGGGCGTTCCTTGCAAAACCAGGGATTGTTTTGGTTCCCACCCACTGTTTTGGAGGCGGTCTCAACCAGAGGAGATCCTGGCCACTTTCTATTGATCCGACGGTTTAGGAGGTATCAGGGCAACCATATAAGGCGTGCGGATCGAGGAACAGTAGCTCACCCTCCATTTTCGCAGCCACAACCATGAAACCAGCCATTTCCCCTCCACCTCCGAACCCATCGAGAAAAGCTCATCTGAGCTTCATTTCTTCTATTCTCCAAGCTTACTGGGGTCCATTAGATCGGTCCATAACAGGTGGAATGAGGAAAGAGCCGCCGGATTTTGATCCACCATTAGAGCCGCACCATCTTCCCCGACCATTTTCTTCATTCAACGGTGCTGCTGGTGCCACTGGACCGAGGCTGTTGGGTGCGGTCTGGTCCAGTAGTTGTAACCGGTACAGATAAGAAGAAAAAGGAAAGAAAGAAAGAACTAGAGAGAGAGAGGAATCAGGCGGACTCGAGCTAGTGCCGCACTAGCCGTTGCACCGAGCTACTCGGGCCAACTGCGGGCCGAGTCTGTCATGTTGGGCCACCCCTGCGATGGGTCCAGCCACGTCTGGACTGTCTGGAAGCAGAAAAGAAGGAGAAGAGAGAAACAGGAAGAGGGAAGAAGGAAGGAGGGGGGAGATTTGTGAGAGAGGCGAGTGGGGCTATCCCGGTCGAGTCAGGCCGAGTTGGCGAGTTTTATTGGGTGTTCCCAGCAGCTGGGAAGAAGGAAGAAAAGAGAAAAGAAAGAAGAAGGAAAAGAGTGGAGAAGAAAAGAGAGGAGAAGGAGGAATGAGGGAGTTCGGGTCAACTCGGTTTGAAACCGAGTCAACTCACTGAGTTAGGGCTGACCGAATTCCATGCCATTCAGGGACCTTGCTCGGTCAGCGGATCAACTACATTGGGGCTCCCAATTCCGAGCATAACGCTAGGCACCGTCATCAGGTAACCTTTCCAACTGAGTCCAAATCGACCGAGTAGACTCGATGAGTCAATGCTTTCTTTCTAAACTAGACATGTCTCATTGTATTAATATACTTGTTACCACTCTTATTTATTGGGATTGTTAAAATTAAATATGACTAGACGTTAGTGGAACATGTATGTTAGGACTAACTATTATACACAAGTTTCAATTATTAAATAATAGTATTTTATTTACCATTCTTAAATATTGTTATTGGTAGGGGATTGTGCCAATTGGGGTCATCATAATGATTATTAACTAATATTAATTATAATGCTAATGTTAATAAATATTCTATAATGATTAAGTTAGCACTAAAATTAACTACACAAAATCTAGCCTAGACATAGACTCTAAGATAGAATTTTAAACCTAAGTTACTCAAACCCTAGGCCTATACTTAAGACATAAAAGGTAAGTTAAAGTATGAATCTAACCGTAGAATTCCACAATTCATGGTAGATCATGGTATCCATTTTTATGATTGGGATTGATAGTTATGATTTAAAATCATTAGGAAATATTATCATTTCCCTTATGGGATTAGTCAAATACTTATTAATGTAATTATTAGCGTTAGTCCTTATTGTATTATCATTAGAAAATACCCTATTATTATTACTTATATTATCTAAGAGATTATTAGTCATTATAAAGATATTAGATAATGTCGGTATATTTGAACATGAACTTGTGAACCATCGATATTGATATATAAATTATGACGCTAACACTAATAGTTATTTTATAATTATTAAGATTAAATTGTAACTGATACACCAACTAAAGTTCAAATCCTAAAGTCTAAATTTAAAACTAAACTCTGAGGTGAAAACCTTAATTCCACATTAAAACCCTAAGATAGATAACTCAAACCCTAGGATATGATCTTAAACCTAAGTAGTGCGTGGAACTTGGATCTAAAGATACAAATTCATGAATTGTGTTAGGATTCAATTCTATAGGCGCAAGCACCTTGCGACACTAGTAGGCGATTCCAAGTATAAGGTGATGATTCTTCCCCTTGAGCTTTCTATCTTCTCATTAGCTTAAGTTATAGTTTTTATCAAAAATTATAATTGATATCTCTCTCTTATAATCACATGTGTTAGCTGGTGAAAATTGAATTGCTATATTACCTGCTTAATGTTCATCCTGTATATTTGTTCATGCCTGTGGATTATTTGTGTATTGCTTATGGACTTTAAACTGGTACATTAGTGGGAAACCCCCACCTATAAATATACACCCATACTTGGGATGTAACCCGACTGGTTGTGATTAAAATGGACCTTCGACTTAGTGGTTATTGAGTGGTGGTCTAAATGGATCATTAATGTGGGCCTACCATCCAGGGTTGTTGTATCCAATAGTTTTCAAGGATGGTCTTTTATCGCATGGTTTTGATACTCGCCCTATGAGGCCTATTTTGATAATTGCCCTATGTGGCTTGTTTGATATCGCCCTATGTGGCTTTGTTCTGGTATTTTCCTTATATGGGTTCGATGTTTTATACCGTGCAACCATGCGATGGTAAGCCCCATATAGTATAATATGATTGGCCACTAGTCGATGGGTTTCCATTAAATATCCTAAGATGGTAGCCTCATGAGCCGGGGATGGTGGTAATGGGACACTATGACCGAGCTGTCGGCCTATGCTGGGCCCTGCACTCCCCGTAGTGACCGTGAGCTTATTCTAAAATGGCTGATTGCAATTAGACTAATAATGGGCTGGCAAATCATGCACGCATGGCATACTACGACGGCTTGGATCATTATGCCCATACGATTACGCTGCGAGTTGCGCTAATGACCAACCGATCGATTTATGATGATGGCTTGGATCACTCATGCCCATACGATTACGCTGCGTGTTGCGCTGATGACCACTCACATCTTTGGGTGACGACCCCATTGCCTGTCTGGATGTTTTTCCTGGGGCACCGACCGTCTGGATGATTTACCTGGGTCGATGATTGCATTCATGCATCCATGCACCTAATAAGACTGCATTTACTTTGTTTTGGTTGTCTAGATGTTTTATACTATTTCTTACCTAATGCGGTAGTGTGTAATCTTGAGGGAAATTCACACTGAGTTGGCCACTCATCCATCAAATATAAAACCGTACAGGTAATACAGGTGGCTTAAGTGATATGCATGTTCAGACTTGATAAGAAGCAGGGTACGATCACCAGGAATGCTTGATTGTGTGCTTGGAGGAGCTGGGTGATCTTGCAGCTTATATTTATATGCTTTCTATTATTTCTCATGTATTAGATCATGTAATTCTTGTATTTGTTAATTTTGGAGACATTGGTTTGTATAAGTCATTATGGGCAGCTTCTTATAAATTTGAATGATAATAAAATTTTTCCTTTATGTCGATTTGTCCACACTACGCTCATTTGCTTACTCTGATGAAGGAAAAAAAAAATGTACACTCGAATTTGACCATCCTTTAAAGCTAACACTCGGGTTTTTGGAACACGGGTCATATACTCGGGTCCTGAAAATCGGGGCGTTACAAATTTGTACATAAGATTGATTGCGTCTGATTTGGGGAGGTTCTGATATTGATGAAGAAGAGGAGAATGCGTTTTAAGCCGTAACACATGAAACAATAAAAACATGAATGGAGTTAGGTTAACATTTCTTATTAATTTATTAAAACTTGAAAATGATGTAATAGGTACTCTTTTATTTTTATTTTTATGTTATGTTGATTAATGCTATATGAGCAATGCATTAATGGCTTTTTTTTCATCCATAAATTGCTTTTATTTTATGTCGTATTTCATTATTGTTAAAATACTAATTTTTCTAATACAATATGTAGATATGTCTTCAAGTGAACCATCGATCGACGTTTGAGACTATGGTTCCTTAGTCCATTCTCCAAAGTCTAGAAAGTTGAAGATTTTGTGTCATTTGTGTGAAGCTAAGTTTGTTAACAAAACTAATCGGCTCAGGTTACACTTATCCTGTTGGGGTGGAGAGCAAAACCGTGTCTTAAAACCCCAAAGGAAGTTCAACTTCTTTTTCAAGCACTTATTGATTCAAACAAAAAAGCTTCCACTCCCCCATCCAAACTTTCTAAGGTAGAGGAGTAAGCTAAATTATTAGCATTGGAAGAAGAACAATTCCAACTCGATTTAAAGCGCAGTATGGAAGAGGCTTCTACACATTAGCGATGTCCTCCAAGACAAATGATGTCGAAGCCGGTTCAAGCTGTACAACTAAAAAAAAGAAGAGTAAGAATTCATCTAAGTATCTCTCCAGTTTTGGTGCGTTTTACAGGATGTTGGGAACTACGTATAAATCTTCTCAAAAAGAAAGTTTAAAAAATCTAATTCAAACTATACAAGAGGGTGATAAAAAGCTATCTCCACCTTCTGATTCGGAAGAAGTGAACGAGTACGTATATGAAGATTTGGATAGCAGCTCGAGCTCAGCAGATGAATCTCCTCTACAGTAGTTTCCTCAGTTTGTATTTAATATTTCATTTTATTCTCTATTGTGTTATTAAATGTATATAGTAAAATTATAATTTTAACTTGATACTTTCGACTTTCTAGTTACAAGTTCGAACATTTTATAATCTCAAAAACTAAACTTGAATTCAAATTTGAAAACTAAATTAGAAAATTAAACTGAACTCGAACTCGTCTCGAAAAACGAACTCGAACACGGCTCGAACTCAGCTCGAAAGCTCGAAACTGGCTCGAACTCGGTTCGAACTGGTTCGATTGCTGACCGAGCCGATTCGAGTTGGAGATGTTGGCTCGGTCACTGAGCTGAGGCAAGTTCAAGCTAGGTGTACTTGGTGACCGAGCCGAGCCAAGGCCCGCTCGACTCGGTTCGGCTCGAACGCTATTAAATATGTGGGGCCTACTTTGATATATGTGGCTTATCGACACCATCCATCTGTAATCCCAGATGAATTTAGGGCATGACCAAAGAGATGAGACGCATCCAAAGCTCAAGTGGACCACACCACAGGATTTAGTGAATCAAACACCTACCTTTAAAAACTTTTTTGGGCCCCTATTTCCTTTGGTGTGGGCCACTTGAGTGTTGTATCTACCTATTTTTTTGTCTCATGCCTCAAAATGTTATGCTAAAATGGATGGACGACGTAGATACATCATATATATCACGGTGGGGCCTAAAATTTTAAACCAATCCTTTTGGACCGGTTTTCCAAGCAAAAATGCAAGTGCATTTTCAAACAGGGTAGAAGAGTAATACTTACCTATTTGCCAGGCATTTACAATGGATTTGAAAAATCAAACAGGCCCTTAGTTTCATTTTCTCGTCTGTATACATCTTCATGTACTCTCTATGCACAGTGATGCGGAGACATTCTCAGCTCGAGGGTTAAAGAATTGACAAAAAAACTAAAACCCTTTACTTTCTATCATTGTGAAAGGTTTTTCTTCGAGGATCACTAATCTAGTTTATCACTCTTTTAGCTTTTCTTTATCAAACTTATGAGTGGATATTATGCCTTGTGAGTTGTTACCTTCTAACTTGGTAAATGACGACAACTGTTGGCCTGGAGGTGGGACTCTTGGTCTTTTAGAATAATTTTACTTATGTTTATTTAAATATGTTGTTGATCCCCTTGGATTCTTATTGTATAGTGACTTACAATGAATGCACTTGATTTTTAATATACCATTAACCGTGACTTCTTCAAAGTTATCCCACACTACTGATCTTTTCTTTCCTTTACCTACAGTTGAAGACGTGTCTCCCTTTATGAGAAGAGGAGATGTGGCTGATGCACCCACACTGGAGGTATTTGGGGCTTCTTCTTCACTAGTCATCTATAAAACAAAGTTCTTGATATATTATAATCTTCATTACACCGCTATATAGAATTGCAGGATGTAATGCTTACCTATACCTAAATGGGCATACTTGCCTAACTGTCTAAATCAGTCATACATTCAAGGTTGGAAGATTGTAATGCCTTCATTTTTCAATTTAAATGTCACGCCAAAATTTCGGCAACATCTCTCCCCTTATCTATCCAGAATATATTCTTCATGTATTTGATTCTCATGTCAAGCATCAACACAAAGTGTAAATATTTGACGACGAAAATAAATGCAAGAAATATATTAAGAGAGAAAAATGAGAGACGAAATCGGAACATGCATATGTATTCAAATTGGAATAAATAAAGATATTATAATCTATCTAACCCTGAACTGTATTAAAAAAAAAATGGACAATTTGAGAATTTTTATGTCTACAATAACACAATGTATTTATGTCTGGCAACATAGAAATCCTCAAATAGGAACTGATTATCTATCCTTGCTCCTTACAATCTATTTAAAAAAATACAACAAAACCAATATCACAAATAACAATCTAATAATAACAGATAAAAAACAACTTAACAACTTAACAATTTAACAAATTAAAAATAAACTAACAATCTAACTAATTAAAAATTTAATAATCTAACAAATTTAAAACAATTTAAAAAATGAAATCAATTTAACAAATTAACAGCTATATCTAATCGATCATCCAACCACCCAAACAAATCATCCATATATGATACATATATGATCCATCCATTCATCTACTTCACCCAACCATCCCATCCATCATTCATCTACTTCACCTAACCATCCCATCCATCCATCCATCGATATATTTAGTATAATGTCAAGTTATTTGATAATATCAATATGTAGAGTATATCACTTGATATGCAAGCATTTTAATGTTATACAAGTATAATTATGTGTTCATAATATTAATATATCTAAATTTGTATAAATTTATTATATATTTTGTATAATACACACACACACATATATATATTAATATTATATAAATTTGACTATAATATATATTTAATTAATATATATTATATATGTACAGTGGCCTGGTGGGCCAGGCCACTAGATCACAACCACTGGAGTCTGGAAGAGAGTACCTGAAAGAGGGTCACGCGGTTAGATGCTGTAAGGTGTGCCCCGGGCAGTGCAGGGTCCATTGGATAGGTGAGCAGGGGTGACCGAACAAGCGACTAAAGATGGTCAAGCACTGCAGTGATTGAGAGAGAGAGAGAGAGAGAGAGAGAGAGAGCAGGCGAGCAGGCCGGGCGAGCAGCAGACAGGTGACTAGAGACGCCAGGCAAAGACTGAGAGAGAGAGAGAAAGAGCTCAGGTCAGGTGGCGTGGGTTTGGGTTGAGAAAGGGGTATTGTTTAGGGGTTTTAAAAATTATCTATATACCTTAACCGAGTCGAGCCAAGTTCGAGCTATATATCGAACCGAGTTGAGTCGAGCTCGAACTCGACTCAAAAAGTTTTTAAGCTAAAGAAACTAGCTCGACTCGAATCAAACTCGGTTTCGAATCGAGCTTTTTCGAGCCGAGTTGAGCGAGTTGACCAGCCTAGCTTGGCTTGTGTATAGCTCTACTGACCCGGCTAGTGTGAGTACGTGTCTTGTGAAGACAAAGGCTGGCGCTTCTTGAGCTTCTAGTTGTATGAACTATTCAAAAGATATTAAAAGTTACATGGGCCACAGAATGGGGATATCATTTTAGAGCATAAACATAAAAATGAGTCATATCCAAAGCTCAAGTGGAACACACCATAAATAGAAGTGGGCACAATGGTTCTCACACTAAAATATTTATAGGGCCCACCATAAGCTTTATTTTCCATCCAATCTTTTCATGAGGTCACACAAACTAGATAATGGATGAAGAGGAAAAACAAATATCATATTATATTGATCTAAAACTTCCGTAGCTCCCAAAAGGGTTTCAATGGTAGACGTTGAATCCCCGCTACTTTTTACAATGTGGTCTACTTGATCTTCTGTCTTATTTTTCAAATCAAGTCTTATGATGAGCTCGCCAAATGGACAGACGATTTGGATATAACACATAGTTCATGATGATCCCACATATCTTCGTGACGTCAACGCACAATCCAGGTGAGTGGTTGTGGTACACTAGCCAATCCACTTCCAATATGTATCAAGACCTTCCATCCGTTTCTCCCTATCATCTTAGGGCCACGAAGGCAAAAAGAAGAACATCAAAATCAGGTGGACAAAGTGGTGATCAAACACCCTAAATTTCATATATATAACGCTCACCTGCGAACCAGTTCGTACGTACTACGTACGAACTTTTTTGAGAATCCATCATACGTGATGTGGATCCAAAATCTAGTGAAGGCTAAAAAACAAATATAAGCTTGATCTAAAACTTTTCTGATTCATTAATGGTCAATCAACACTCTTTCCTGTGATATAATCCACCTCATAATTAATTCTATTTTATATGTAGAATAATAACTTAAAATGACCTGAAAAATGGACAGCCGGTGTAAATATAGAATAAATACCTCAAGGTGTGCCCCACGGTAAGGGGCACTGTCTTGGGTGAAGCTGGGGTCTCATCTAATCCACTCTCGGAAGCGGATGGGCTGGTATAACACACACCAGTTATACAGCTACCAGCTGTATAGCTGCTGTAGGTACGTGTCGTGGGAAGATGAGCACTGACGCTCCTCATTTCTAAACTGTACGAACAGTTCAAAGGATAATGAAGTTTTATAAACTTCACATTGACGTATTTATTATATCTACACCATTTATCTACTTTTAGAGGTCATTTAGGAGGATCAATGTTATTAAAAAAAAAAAAAAAATTACATCCAAAGACCACGCAGAGCACACTCCCAACAGCAATAGAGATAATAATTTTCACTGTTAAAAAATTTATAGAGCCCACCATAATGTTTCTTTTTCATTCCATCTAGTATGGGACCATAAAGACCTTAATAAAGAGGAAATACAAATTTCATATTGATCCAAGACTTCAATTACTCCAGAAAGTGTTTCAATGCTAGATATTCAATCCCTCACTTCTTTTTTCAGCGTGATCCACTTGATAGTTATATTTATCTTATTTTTCTTCTAAAGCCTAAATACGTGCTCGCGAAATAGATGGACAGCTCGGATATAAGACATATCTCGTGATCAGACCTACCGAACTTGCGGACGTAAATACAGCAGCTATATAACGGGTGCGAGGTACACCAGCCAATCCGACTCCCTCCACTTTACGTGTGCAGCGCTGCAAGGTATTTAATGTAGCGAGCTTTCCTAAGCCCACGCGCATATGACGTGAACGCTGACGCATGCGCCCCCATGGGACACGAACTTGAGATCCAAGCCATCCATCCTGTGAATCTCCTTGTTACAATGCTTCGTAAAATAAATGGACGGAGGAGAATGCTTTGGGCAAAATTTTCTAACACATGCGCCTTACGGCCCAGCTGGAGAGCAAGCCAACCTGATTACCAACCCATGAGAGTCATATGGTGGGACCCACGTGATGAACAACTTAGATCTCATGCCCGTGTTCAACGCTAGCAGACGAGGTAACATTTATACATGCGTGTGAACCGCACTTACAGCGGTACATGCATTCAGATATTTTTTCTTTTCCCACGATTCAAAGGAACTCTCCCTCTTTAATGCTTTCTTCGTTATAAAGTACATGACAAGATCGGAATATTGCAGATTTCTAATTTTTTATATCTACTAGAGAAGTGGTGAACTATGAAGTACACTATCGATGGGGACTACATCAAGTACGCCAGCTTGCCTGCAACTTTTTCAGCAATCTTCTTTACTGTTTCTACAGTTAACATTCACAGTGAAATTTGTTATTGGTCAAATCTACACATATATCCGATTTATACTATATATCCGATTTATACTGGAAGTGGATTGGCTGGTGTACCGCAAACCACCGACCTTGCTGGTGCAGGTACGACGACGTATTTATTATATCTACACCGTTCATCTATTTTTACAGGAGCATGAGCTCAAAAATGACTCATATCAAAGGTCACGTAGACCTAGATGAAGAGAACAAATATCATATTGATTCAAAATTTTTGTAACACAAAAAGGTTGCAATGGTAGATGTTCAATACACCCAGTTCGGTAGCTCAACAGGCAGACGGAGTGGAGACACCTCGATTCAACACTTGAGATCTTGGTATCAATCCCTAGCAGGGGTGGCTAACATAGAGTGTGTGTACTAACATGGGTGTGTACTAACAAGCTAACCGGAAAAAAAAAAAACGGTAGATATCCAATGCCTATTGGTTTTTATAGTGTGGTCCACTTGTTCTTTGGATCTGTTTTATTTTTTGGGTCAAGCCTCGTGAGAAGCTCGTCATTTGGACGGACCATTTGACACATACCTAATGATGGGACTAATAGAACTTGCTGATGTCAACGGACGGTCCAGTTACATCAGTGGCGTATGGTACACCAGCCAATCCACTTCCATTTATACATGGATAAGAGCGTTTGTGATTAGAGCTATACGCTAGTCGAGTCGAGCTAGGCTTAGCTTGACTCGGCTCGACCCTATCATGACCCAAGCTCGAGCTCACCTCAGCTTGGTCTTCGAGCTCACCCCTTAAGCTCAACTCGACTCGCTGGTTCAAGTCGAGTTGAGCGAGGATTGATTCGAGTTGAGTTAATATTATTTTACAATGATAAAAAAATCAATATTGTTGGAACAAATACATGTGTAATGGCGGTGCATAACAAGTTAATACAAGTTAGCAAATAAAAATATAAGAATGTTATAAGAAAACTATAAACTCATTCAAAATCTATCGACATCTTATTAATATGGTCCATATGAGGAACGCCTTCCCGATCGTCGGATAAGATAGTAATTACCTTCATCTGAACCTAATCCATCACTTTTGTCAACAGAAAATATGTTTGCAGATGTAGATATGTTATCTTCTTTAGGGTAATTGTTTACTTCTTCATAATCGGAATGTGGTGAAACTTCACCATCATGTTCCTATATAGATTTAGCTAACTTTTTCAATCCTTCTTTATGAGTCGATTTATAAGGAATTCCTGACATCTTATAGAAGGATGAGAGTCTGGAGAGAAACTTTGATATTTTGTGGCTCTTCTTTGTATTGATGCTCAGCTTTGCGTCGACGTTATGTTGTCTTGGAGGACATCGATATCTATATGCCTCCGCTTCTTCCCCACTTATCTTCATAGTAAGTTTCAGTGTTCTTCTTCCATAGCTTTTAATCTCGCATTTTCCTCTTCTTCTTTCTTACTAATTTGTTGCACTCTCTCTATTTCTGAATCTTCATCTATTATAATAGGCTTGTTATGAAATTTTTTTGTGGCTAGTCGAATTTGGTGTGGAGGGGGTGAGAGTTTTCTTATTCGAGTCTAAGAAAGCCTGGAAAAGAATACGTATTTCCTGTGAGGCATTAGGACATGGTTTTGCGTCTCCTCCATGACCAGATAAGTGTATTTTTAGCTAATTTGTTTTGTTGACGAATCTATCTCCACACAAATGACATTTAAACTTCATTCTTCTAGATGTTGGAGAGTAAACTTGGGTACCGTAATCCCAAATGTCGACGGATGAGTCATCAAACGATATTTCTGCAAAAGGATTTCTAACCCAACCCGCCCGACACTGACCTAACCCAACCTAACCCGACGCTGACCCAACCTAACCTTATCCCAACCTAACCCGCCCAACCCTGACCCAACCCAACCCGACGCTGACCCAACCCGATGTTGACCTAACCCAACCCAACCTGACGCTAACCCAATCCAACCTTGACCCAACCCAACCCGACGCTGACCCAACCCGACCCTGGCCCCTGACCTAGCCCTCACCCAACCCTGACCCAACCCAACCCAACTCAACCCAACCCGACACTAACCCAACCCGACCCTAGCTCAACTTGACGTTGACCAAACCCTGACCCAACTCGACAGTGACCCCACCCGACTCAAACACACTCCCTGACCGGCTAACCCAGCTCGATTTGTATTATAAAAAATAAAAAAATAAAAAAACTACTTGGAGCTTGAAGGAGAGAGACAGAGACTGAGAGAGAATGAGAGGTGGGGCTGCTGCCGGATTTCCTGCTCGGAAGCTCAGCTCGTCATCCGGTCACTAGTGCTGCTATCTCTGCTTGGAGGTGGGGCTAGTAAGGTTTGGGTCACCCAACTCGTCCGCTGCTCTACTCAACTTGCCGTTCGAGTGGTGGTGTTCGGAAGTCGGACGACTGCTCGCACGCACGCTCGCAGCTCGCTCAGTCGGTTGGGGAAAGTGAAAAGAGCATAAAGAGAGAGGGAAAGTGAAAAGATTTTTAGCCATTTGGGGTTTTAACTTTTGACTTTTAATTTTTTTAAATTATTATATATATATATATATATATAACGAGCTAGGTTCAAGCCAGGTTCGAGCTCTATTTCAAGTCGAGTCAAGCTTGACCAAGCTCGAACTTGACTCGTTTTTAATCAAGCTGGAATTACTTGCACTCAGCCTAATCCAAACCTGCATGCAAGTCGAGTCGAAACGAGTTCAAACGAGTTGAGTCGAGCAAGTTTATCGAGCTAGCTCGACTCATGTAAAGCTCTATTTGTGATCCATGTGGGCATGCAATGTTCAATTCCTTCTAGTCTACCGTGTCCCATTAATAGGTTGAGTAGCGAGAATGCTACTGAAGTTACGTCACCAAGTCTTGTGGGCCCCACCTTGACGTCCCTGATATACCACACACCACCGACCTAGGTAGGGAGAAGACTGCTTACGCTCCTCGATGTCTGAGTTGTACGAAGACGCCGTTTGGAAAGGAAGTGGATTGGCTGCTGTACCTCACACCAGCTATATAGCGGAAGTGGATTGCTTGGTGTACCACACACAACTATGTAGCTGCTATTGGTACATGTCGTGCGAAGAGCACTGATGCTCCTCGAGTTGTACGAACGGTTAAAAGGAGATCAAAGTAACATGGCCTACAATGATGTATTTATTATATATACACCGTTCATCTATTTTTAAAGATTATTTTAGAGCATTATCCAAAAAATAATCATATCCAATGATCATTTGGACCACACTACAAATAGAAGTGGAGATAATGATTTTCATCGTTAAACAATTCATAGGGCCCACCATAATGTTTATTTTCCATCCAATTTGTTCGCAAGGTCACAAAGATCTGAATTAAGAGGAAAAACAAATTTCATATTAATCCTGACCCTAAAAAGGGTTTCAATGGTAGACGTTTGATCCTCCACTGCTTTTTGTAGTGCGGTCCACTTGATGGTTAGATTTATCTTATTTTCCTTCAAAAGTGCTAAATGGTTGGATAGTTTGGATTTATAACATACCTGATTATTAGACCCATAGAACTTCTTGACGCCAATACATTTGTAGCTAGTGTAAGTATACTAGCAAATCCCGCTTCCCTATACAGCTGTTGTAGGCACGTTTGCGTGCGAAGACTAGCAACAGTACTCCTTGAGCTCCTTCTACAAACGGTTAAAGATGATCAAAGTTACATAGGCCCAGTGATGTATTTATTATATTTATACTGTTCGTCCATTTTTAGAAATCATTTTTAGAGAACTATCTAAAAAATGAATCATGTCCAAAGATCATCTGGACCACACCACAAATAGCAGCGGAGATAATGATTTTCATTGTTAAATAACTTGTAGGGCCCACCATAAAGTTTATTTTCCATCCAATCTATTCATTAGGTCAAAAAGACCTGAATGAAGAGGAAAAAAAATTTCATATTTATCCAAAACTTCTATGACCCTAAAAATTGTTTCAATGGTAGATGTTCAAGCCCCCACTGCTTTGTGCAGTGTGGTCCACTTGATACTTATATCTATTTTAATTTCCCTCCCAAGCTTTAAGACAAACTCGCCAAATGAATGGACAGTTTGGATATAATACATACCTCATAATCAAACCCATAGAACTTGTTGACCTGAATACAGCAGCTACATAGCTGGTGTGAGGCACACCAGCCAATCCCCTTCCTTCCCAGACGGAAACGGATTGGCTATTACTCCTACCACTTGCCCCGTGGCTAGTGGTCAGTGCTCCGTGGGCCCACCATGATGTATGTGTTTCATCCATTTCGTTCATCCATTTTTACATATTATTTTAGGGCTTTATACCAAAAATTAGAGGGATATAAATCTCAGGTGAACCACACTACAGGAAAACAATATTGATTGGATATCTACTATTAAAATCCTCCTAAGGCCCACTGTACTGTTTATTTGACATCCAATATATTGATTAGGTCAAATAGGCCCAGATGAAGGGAAAAAACAAAGATAAGCTTGATTCAAAACTTTTATGGCCCCCAAAAGGCTTTTAATGGCTGACGCTCATTCAACACTTTTTCATGTAATGTGGTCCATTTGAGATTGGGATATACCTTATTTTTTGTCTCATATCATAAAAGTATCTGAAAAAATAGATGAACGGCATGGATGAAACATATATATCATGGTGGGGCCCACAGAGCACCGACCACCAGACATTGCCCTCTGTGGGGTGGGGTGGGGTGGGGTGGGGTGGGGAGAGTAGCCAATCCGTTTCCCGCGGTTTGGGGACGCGTCACAGGAAGTTCATGTGTTGTAGGGCTCGCTGGGATATTTGTAAGAAATCCTCACCGTCCATCCGTTTTGTGAGTTCATTTTAAGAGATGAAGCCAAAAAAAAACCGTATACAATGCTCACGTAGGCCGAAAACATGATAATTAAACGTCCACAGTTGAAATGTTCATGGGGCCACGAAAGTTTTGAATCATGCTAATATTTGTGTTTTCAGTTCATCCAACGGTAAGAATTTTCCTAACTACCTTTTCCTTCAATAAGGCCCACTTGAGTATTGTATACGGTTCATTTTTTACCTTATCTCCTAAAATTAGGTCATAAAATGGATGAACAGAGCGAATTCCTGACAAACATCACGGTGGCCCCACCTAAGCTCCCAGCGCAGGAACTCCCTGCAAAAGGCTTTGGCAGGAAATCCGCGTCCGCGGTTTGGCTAGTGATGCTACCCCAGCGAGGTGGCTGGTTATCGGTGCTCTGTGTACCCCAGCATGATGTATGTGTTTTATCCACTCCGTCCATCCATTTTGAAAGATAATTTTAGGGCTTTGTCCCAAAAAATGAAATAAATCTGAATCTCAGGTGGACCACACTATGGGAAAGCAATAGTGATTGAATGTACATCATTAAAACCTTACTAGGCCCACTGTAATGGTTATTTGAAATCTAATCTGTTGATTAGGACATACAAACTTGGATGAAGGGAAAAAATATGTATCAACTTGATCCAAAACTTTTGTGGATCCCAAGAACTTTTTAATGGTCGTCATTCAATCAACACTGTGCCGTCCACTTGAGATTTGGATCAACCTCATTTTTGGTCTCATACCATAAAATGATCTAGAAGAATGAGTGGACGGCATGGATGAAACACATATCATGGTGGGGCCCACAGAGCACTGATCACTAGCCATCGGCTAGTGGCAGGGTGAGTAGCCAATTCGTTTCCGGCCGAAGGAGCTAAAAATAACATGGCCCCACAATGATGTATTTATTATATTCACACCGTTCATCCATTATTTTCCAGATCCAGGTAAAAAATGAGTAATATCCAAAGCTTGAGGAACTCAAGTGGATCAAGTGGGAACAATGATTCTCACCGTTGCAGGCCCACTATAATGCTTATTTGTCATTCAATCAGTTCATGAGATTACATTCAAAATGGTCATTACCGAACATGTTCATTCCAGGGTCCAGTTGGCGGTTATCTTCACTAAAGTTCTACCTTACACAAGGTGTATCAGTATGTGATAAGCAAATATATGCTCTAGCTTGAGGAGTGTAAAAGGTTGGTTTGGAATTCTGAATGGGTTACTACATGTACTAAGGCCTAATGGGCATACTAGTGTTGTAATGAGATTGGGCCCAATTTGATATCAATTGAAAATAGAAGTCTAGGGTGGAGGCATCAAACTCTATGTTGATGTCTCCCTCTCTTTTCTCTCAACGTCCTCTATTTGCCTCTCTTCTCTTCCTCTATTATTTCTCCTTCTTTCTTCTTTCTACTTTTTATTCTCTCTCTCTATGCTCACCTCGCCTCCTTGTTGTCTATCATCGTTATCCAGTGATGCTATTTTACATGGGGAATATTACTGCAAATATAACAAATCAAGAGTCACTCAATATTAGCACAACATCATAGCTCAATATACCTACCTGGTATGCCTGGATAAAATTGTGTATTTGATCAGAAATGAAATGGGCCCTTGAGGACATGGTAATATTCATGATAAAATTCCAAAATCATCAGTGGTAAGTTTGTTGGTTACCCTAAAATAACGAGAGATATTTAGATTCTTTTGTCTTTGGCAGAATACAAGGATTGTTAAAATAAAAAATTTGAAATTCTTGAAGGTTGACAAAAGCTATGACGACGAATTAATCTCTACAACCCCACTAGAGCCCAGTGTGAAAATGCCCACCCTCGGTGAGGAGTCTTAAACACAAGACCTCTCGCTTTGATATCAATTTGATGCAAGACAATTAACCACTTGCTTTAAAAGCTTGAACTGTTAGAGTATGATGAATTAATCCCTTTTATCTCATAGCCTGGTCCTACATCTCATGGGTTTAAGACCTCAAGCAAACCCCCCTTCGTGGGCCCCAAATCACATGGGCCGCCCATCCCGAGTGTATCCCCGCATCCCATGAGCTATCCCACTCAAGCCCGGTGTGAAATGCGCATTAATCATCCCTGATGAGGAGTTTTCGAACACGGGTCCCCACTCTTGCTCAGGTGGTAAACTCTCAAGGGTTTCAACTCCCAGTCAAGGGTTCGAGTACCCATAGGTGGTGAAATTCTACCGGCGTGAGTGTGTGGGGTGTGTAAAAAAAAAAAAAAAAAAAAGGAGTTTTGAACACGAGACTTCCCCCACCTCAAATTATATGGGTCACCCACCCCAAGTGTGCCCCTGCATCCCACAAGTGACCCCACTCGAACCCATTGTGAAAATACCCCTGCATTAGCTGACTACTTCTATATTAGTTATATAGGAAGACTTACTCATTCCTCAACTAATAAATGAGAGAACAATGGGAGATCAACCATAGGTTTTTACATACAATTCCACCGAAGAAGAAATACTTTTAAAAAAATTACCATTAAAGGAAGATGTATGGTGCAAGCAAAGGTTTTGTGATCCATGAGACGGAATATTTATTACACAAAGAAGACATTCTATAGTTTAAGGTAAACATCATATTAGTAGTACTTCCATGAGGTCATTTTTTATTTAATTTTAAAGAAAAACTACTTTTTGGTGTATATACATGAGTGGGAGTAAGTTTTCGAGTTTTATAGGTAGGTTATAACTTAGGTTTGCACTCAACCTAACAAAGTTTATACAATAAGAAATCTTGGGAGGTATATGGTAAATCTAAAGACGGGTCAATAAAAGATGATATGCAATATTTGCAAAGAAAAAAAGAAAAAAAGAAAAAAAGAAAAAAAAAAGGGTTTTCATGCTCACATTCATATTGATTAAGAAGTTGAAACTGATTGAATATATAATTTCGAATTGTACTAGTGTTTAATTAGCAAGAAGCCCACATTAAGTTTTTTTTCATGTTGATAATGTAAGTTGTTGTGTGAAAGTGTGTAATACAGATACTTATGGTTTCATCATCATGAAAGTGAAGGTTATTGCTTGTGACAAAGATGTTTAGACGATACGGTATGATGTTCTTCTCAAGTAATACTAAGAGTTAATTTAAGTTGAGGGATATTTACTTAAAGTTCCGTATTATAAAAGATGGGATTTAGAATTGTCAAGTGCCTATGGATCTCTACAGACGTAATCAAAGCTTTACCTTCATATGGGATATTGGATTAGTGGGAGTTTATACAAACAAACATTACAATTGTATATACATTGAAATTTATTCAAGTGCATACATGATGTGAATGAACATAATTGTCCAACTTTTATTTGAGATGTAAAGGATCTTTTGGTAGAGGTAATATGATAACTTGAAAATTAGCATGTGCGACCATACTTTGTCACAATTGCTTTTCAGTTTATTTCTCATTTTTGATTTACAAAGGTATTGTATACATTTATAAAGAGATTTGCTACGCTATTCTTAGCTATACAGATTTTTAGGACTAGAATCTCTTTGATTTGATTTATTCCTATAATCTCTTAATTGACAACTCACGCCAACACTCCCCCTCAAGTGGAAGCATCCAAATATTCAATGCGCAACTTGCCTAGTGAGTTATAAACTTCTTTGCTTAATACGGCATTTGTAAGAATATCCACCAGTTAATCTTCAGACTTCACGAATGGAAACCAAATTATTTTAGCTTTGAGATTTTCTTTAATAAAATGTCTGTCAATCTCCACGTGTTTACTGTGATTATGCTGGATAGGATTATGAGCAATTGCGGACGTAGGAGCAAATCCAATTTCCGTTAGAAGTCTTCTGAGCCATAGAAGTTCACAGAGTCCTTTAGCCATTCCACGGAACTCTGCTTCCGCACTTGGTAATGCAACCACCTTTTGCTTCTTACTCCTCTATGTAACAAGATTCCTCCTAACAAACATGTAATAGGCGGAAGTGGATCTTCTATCTGTGGTGTTTCCCACCCAATCTGCGTCTGTATAACCATTAACTCTGAGATGATTATTTTTTGAAAACATAAGCCCTTTTTCCAGGGAGGATTTTAAGTATTGCAAAATTCGGACCACTGCTTCCATATGATCCTTACTAGGTTGGTGCATAAATTGACTTACAACACTTTCTGTATAAACAATATCAGGGCGGGTATATGAGAGGTAAATAAGTTTCCCAACTAACTTTTAGTATCTTCCTTTGTCTGTTGGCATTTGGCTTGGATATTCTTCGAGCTTGTGATTCTGAACAATTGGAGTGTCTGCTGGCTTACAATCCAACATTCCAACATCACATAGTAAATCCAATATATATTTTTGTTGGGAAAGAAATATACCTTGCTTTGATCTAGCCACCTCTATTCCCAAAAAATATTTAAGTCCTCCTAAATTTTTCATCTTAAATTCGGTGGCCAATTATTTCTGAAGCTTAGTGATTTCCTCTGTATCATCCCTTGTGATGATCATATCATCGACATATACGATTAAAGATGTTACCTTGCCCTGTTGGTGCTTCAGAAATAATGTATGATCCAAATTACTTTGACAGAAGCCATACTTCTTCATTACTTGACTGAACCACCCAAACCATGCTCGAGGTGATTGTTTCAGTCCATACAGTGCACACTGCAATTTGCACACAACTTCAGTTTTTAAGGATGTTGTGTAGCCTGGAGGAGTATCCATGTAGACTTTCTCTTCAAGGTCACCATGAAGAAATGCGTTCTTTACATCAAGCTAATATAATGTCCAATCCAGGTTGGCTGCGAGAGATAACAGAACCTTGACTGTATTCAGTTTAGCTACCGGTGAATTTCTTGATAATTTACACCATATGTCTGGGTGTATCCTTTTGCAACTAGCCTCGCCTTATATCGTTCTATAGATCCATCTACCTTGTGTTTAACAGAGAAGACCCACCTGCACCCGACTGTCTTCTTCCGTTGGGGTAGTGGAACCAAGGTCCGTGTTTGATTTTTTAGTAGTGCTCCCATTTTTTCCTTCATTGCTTTGGTCCACTTAGGATCCATTAATGCTTGCGGAACTATAGTGGGAATATGACATGCGAAAAGCTCATGTGAGAATATCTTGAGAGGCTTAGGTAACTTTTCGGTAGAAACATAGTTGGCAATTGAATATCTCACCCTTCTTTCCTCAATGTTTGGAGAATATCTATTTGGTGGCTTGCCCAGGTTATGCCTGAAAGGTAAGTTATACTCAGGGAAGTATCTATGTTATTTATAAATGAGGGTGTTCCAATGTTACTTACCTCAGGAATATTCTCAGGAGATGGACCTGCAGATACTAAGAGACGAGGGGATTCTGGTGCTTCTCCTAATGGTGTAGGCTTAGTTTCCGGAGGTCCTTTATATTCAGAGAATATGTCTGGCCCTGAAGATGTACCCGTTGATTCCTCACCAATTATTGATGTGTCATTCCGATCTTCAAGCCATTCAAAGGTTAGCCACTTCAACTCTTCATCTCCCCCTGAAGTAGAGGCTGAGGAAAGGTGGAATGATGCAGATTCGAGAAAAGTGATATCCATAGTCACATAGGTATGCTGAGTAGTAGGGTCATAGCAGCAGTAGCCTTTTTGATGTGCAGCATAGCCCAAGAAGGGGCACCGAAGAGCACATGGGTCAAGTTTGGTGCGCTAGTTCTTAGGAAGGTGTACATAGGCCACACATCCAAATATGCGAGAAGAGAGCATTAGGGCTGTAGGTAGAGAGACCGAGGCTACCAGGGACTGTAATGGAGTTTGAAAATTTAAAATTTTTGAGGGAAGGCAGTTGATCAAATGGACAACAGTAGTAATAGAATCGGGCCAATGTCGTGTGGTACAGATGCGTCAAGGAGGAGAGCCGGGCAGTCTCAAGAATATTGCGATTTTTTCACTCAGCGACCCCATTCTGCTGTGGGGTCTGAGGACATGAGGTCTCGTGGATAAGGCCATGATGTTGTAAATAGGTATGAAAGTAGAGATTAACATATTCACCACCATTATCAGAACGGAGAATCCGGATTTGAGCGGAAAACTGAGTCTTAATCATAGCATGAAAAGACTGAAAAGATCAGGAAAACTTCATCCTTATATTTCAACAAGTATAACCAGGTCATGCGAGTGCAGTCATCAACAAATATCACAAACCAGCGTATACCAGAGACAATAGATAAGGGAGATGGTCCCCATACATCCGAATGGATTAAAGCAAAAGGGGTATCACTTTTATTCATGCTTAACGGATAAGTAGCCCTATGACTCTTGGTTAAAATACAAGTATCATAAGTAAATTCAAAGGTCTCAACATTCGAAAATAAATCAGGAAACAAATGTCGCAGATACCCGAATGATGAGTGTCCCAAATGACGACGCCACAACCAAATCTGTCGAGTCTTGGAGCCAGGCGAAGAAGATGCGTGATGTGCTTGACCCGAACTGAAATCTTCCATGTAGTATAATCCCCCCTTCTTAGTACCACACCCAATTATCTCCTTGGTGAGAATATCCTAAATAAGACAAAAATTAGAAAACATTAACACTACACAATGTAGCTCTTTAGTAATTTGGCTAACAGACAATAACTTATGGGACAAGGAGGGAACAAGTAAAGTATGGGATAAATGAAGAGAGGGTGATAGGGTCACATATCTAACCCCTGTGACCGGTGAGATCACCCCATTGGCATTTGTAATGCTAGTGCACCGTAGAGATGAGTGGTGAGAGAGATCCACGGGATCAAAAGTCAAATGGTGCATGGCTCAGAGTCGAGAAACCAATCACCACGGTCAACATCTTGGCGATGACTAAGCAAGACGTGACAGATATTACCTTGATCCACAAGGGAGAAGTCCTGTCAGGAGGGGACGGTGGGTGGGATTAGAGAGAGACAAGGTTCGACTGCCGCTACAGCGGCCTTGCCCGTGCCTTCAGCCATACCAGCAGTATCTCATTTTTTCTTAGCTTGGAGTTCGTGCACCAATCAGGGTATCCATGCAACTGGAAACAGTTGTCATGTGTGTGCTTCATATTGCCATAGTGAGAACATTTGAGACTGTCAGATGAGAATCGGCCTTTAGAGACAGATTTTCCATGATGCTGGGGAGTCGATCCAGATAACCTAAGCTTGAGGCCTCTCGAAGCAAGCACAGCTCCTGGAGGTTCATAATCACTTGCATTCATCACCACCTGGCGAATGGCCTCTCTACGGATATGAGCATAAGCTTGCTCCATGGTGGAAAACGGGTGTAGTTGCAACACGTCACTGCAGATGTTGTCCAGCTTGTCGTCAAGGCCATCCAAGAAGACATAGACCCGTCCTGGAGAAGATTATTATACCTTTGAACATTAGCAGGGCACTCCATTGGATTTGGACGTTGAAAATTAATCTCACGCCAAAGACCTTGCAAGTCAGTGTAGTATTTTTCCAGGGATCCACTTGCTTAAGGGAGACGTGAGACACGGCGCCGGAGATCATAAACCTGGGATGTATCACCACCATCAAAATAGGTGGTGTTAGCAAAGTCCCACACCTGTTTAGCCATGGAAAAATGAATAAAATTTTCGATTAAAGTTAGATCCATGGAGTTGATTAGTCATCCTTTGACAATGGCGTTGTTAGTGTGCCATTTGTGGAAGGACAGATCGGTAGGAGATGGCAGGGTCGGTTCACCATTGATGTAGCCTAACTTGTTTTTGCCAGAGATGTACATCTCGATAACTTGGGACCATAAGTCATAGTTGGAACCATCCAACTTGATGCCAATCGGTAGAGCCACGGGTTCAGAGGTCACGGTTGGGACCTGAGCTTTGGACAGTGCTTCGGCCATCTTGGAGGTGAATAATTCAGAAAGAGTCTAGTTGGTGGGAGATTCATCCATCTGGGTTGGGGTTACGTTGGATGCCATAGGAGAGGGTGGTGGGTGGAAGGAGGTTTAGAGGCTAGTAATGGATGGGCGTGAACAGGGGCCAGATCGTGACTGACTCTGACACCATGTCACAATTGTTTTTCAGTGTATTTCTCATTTTTGATTTGCAAAGGTATTGTATACATTTATAGAGGGATTTGCTATGCTATTCTTATCTATACAGATTACGCTATACAAATTTTCAGGACTAGAATCTGTTTGGTTTAATTTATTCTTATAATCTCTTAATTGACAACTCACGCCAACATACTTGGCATCTAATTTTCATACCACACGTCCATTTAATAGGATCTATATCACTAGGAGTACTCATATATATGACTATCTATGGTTCTACTTCGATAAATATAAAGGCGGATGCTATGTCCCATATTAGTTGTCTCAATAGACTAGATTAATCGAGGTGTAACTCATGATTTATTATAAGTATCTAGTAAAGGTTTTAACTCATGAGATAAATACTAGATATAATTAAAACATTGTATATCATGGTATTGCATGTGGCATGGGTGAATGTTAACATTGTTCCTAAAAGTTGGCCACACATGGCTTTTGTATCTAAGCAACGATTTTGAATGATTTAGATCACTGAGATGAGCATTCAATAGGGCCCGCACAGCTATGATCATATATATACTATAAGGCTATGGTATACCATAACTCGTGCACATGAAGAGTAATAAGGAAGCAAGGACTCATCTCTCTAACAAGAGATGTGGAGAGGCTAAACACAAGTTGTTTATTTGTGAGCAGGACATCACCGTGTTTTCTATAAAAAAATTACTCTCAGTCCCCAACATCAATCATGATCTTACACATATGACTCTCTCATAGGAGCAGTGCAATGCATCTACATGATAAAGGAGAAGGAAGATTTCATTGTCATCCTCTTCAGCATGTCTATCATAACGGATCACATAAGTACATTTGATTTCTTTTTTTCATTATAACTGAATTATGGAGATCTTATGAAATACTAACATATACTTTATGCATAAGAGCTATGAAAATAAGGAAAACATGTCCCAAACAATGTGACTTTCAGTGAGGATAGTATGTCTTCCATAAAAAGGTGGAATCAAGTTTAGAAAAGCCTATCACTAGTTTGGTGTATGCAGGAACATAATAATTTATGCATGATCATATTTTCCAATCACGCCATATGTGTGACTTTTCATGTCCGGGGACCTTACATGTGTCATATGTGACATCATTAATCTTTAAGTACCTTACATGCGCCACATATATTAATGTATACATGCATTATAAATGTTACATTTGCCATCAACCATTTTAAGCTTTCCCTATGTATTACATTCCATTTTAACTCCATATTTTAGGCCTTTAATAAATATGAAACATTACACAGCCTATGTTGGGATAACTTTGCTTTTAACCCAATGCCTCTAAAAGATCCAAATCATTTAACTTTGATATAAAAGATAAAGGTGTCATAGATATAATCCTGAGTATAAAATTGGTGAGAAATCAAAATGAAGTAATGATATCACAACCTCACTGTATAGAAAGATACTTAGGAATTCAATCATTATGCAAAGTGGCTTCTACACGTTTTAATTCAAGAAGTTGATAAAAAAAACAAAAAAAATGGATCTCAACTGCAATATTCCATGTTCATTGATGATCCATGTACGTTAGGATCTTCTGTAGATATGATGTTGCCTTAAACTGCATAGATTCATTGGTAATCATACATTTGAACATGGGGATGCAGTTTCAAGTACTTAGATATCCAAAACATTATGAAATATGGATTGAACTTTCTTAAGTACCCAAATATGCTAAAAGGGTATTATGATTCAAGCCAGATTATAGGCTTTGAAGGAATCCAAGTCCAACTAGTGGATGGGATTTTACTCTTAGAGGAGCCGCCATCTCCCGAGGATCCAAAAGTGGACTTGTATAATGCATGCCATGTGGAATTTGAATTCATTTCTATAGCATTTACTGATAAAGGGGTAAAATGCTTGTGAAATTTACTCTTAAAAATTATGTTGTTGCTAGACATTTGCCACTGGTCTCTTTCTTAAGTAGAAGTGAAGCAACACTATCTAAGGATTTTAATAAATGTATATTGAAAAATCCAGACACATCAGTCTAAAGCATATATGCTCATCGATTACATAGTAACGGTGCGATTGCAAGGAATGTTCTATATTGAATTGAATATAGGGTAATGGGACTCAAGCTAACTTTATAGACACTCTATAAATGAAACCTAACTTAAACTTATTAGATTCAATGGACTAAAGTAATTAATTAGCGGCTATAGAGTATTATACGATATAATACATGTCTCATTCTGGATAAGATATTCAAATAATGATCACGATTCTAGGGTTAGGTACCTGTCACTTGCACGTATCCAAAACACATTTGGATGATTTTGTCTTTGATTTTAAATTCATTACTATACTATTCATTATGTGGGTCCCACTTTAGATTGCCCAGCATTCTAAAAAACTTCGTTTGATTTGATGAAACTAGGTAAAAATTAGTTTGTTTGGATGAACCTAACCATCCAATCAATGATTAGGGAAATGAACTGTCCACATGGATCTTACCACAGATGATTCAATCATTGATATAGACCATTCATTATTTCCCACCTTGATTGTCTAAAAAATCACTTGGGTCAGGTTATCATAACCATAAAATCTATGGCTAGGGAAATGGACTACTCCCCAAGTAGAAGTTGTAATTCTTGAGCGTTGAAATGCCTTTTTCCATTTTTTCTAAGTCCAAACGGCCCCTTGAGTATTGTAAGGGAATGGTTAAAGAAGAACTCAAACTAATCATGCATTCCTGAAGGAAAAATTCTGTGATGATGGACTATGATTATCTAATCTATTCGGTGTGATCCTACAAGGCCCACTAGATGAACGGTCCAAAAATCTTGTAGAATGGATGATCTTAACCCTTGATTATCTGACCTTTCTGAGTTGAGTGTGGACCACCATTTCTACTTCTCTTCACTTAACCGTATGTTTCGAGACCACCATAATGAAGGGCTGAAATCTTTTGATAGGGATTTTTTGGGGGGCACCCACTATCCATGGGGTGTGTCCTCAGATCAATGGTCTAGATCACCAAAAGAATCCCAAATGTACAGAATCCTCGGAGTCACCCAATTATGATGTGGGCCATAAGCAAAACCTTATATTCCTCGCTAGAAAAGAAATACATCGGATGCTCAAACCAACACGCAAAGTCACGTGCTCCTCTCACGTGAATCTTAGTCATTTGGACACACACCTCCGGAAATCCATGGCATCAACATGAGCATTTTTAGTGCTTTCCCCACTTAAAAAAAGTGGACTTCGACAAGAGCTTTTGACAAGTGCACGCGTGTGGACCCTTTACTGTCGACACGCAAGCATATAAGCTATAATATGTCATATTTGTGTGATATCCGATCTTTCCTTCAGGTGGGCCACACTAATTGGACATCCTTTAAGAAAAGAAAAAGAAAAAAGTAGTGATAATGAATAGACGGCTAAGACAATCTCTTTCCAGCCACCATTAATATTATGTATTGTGGCCAGCATGAGGAGCCACGCAGCCTCATTTTTAGCTAAAAATATTTCAACAGTATGGCCCACCTGATATAGGGATCAGATCTCTAAGACATGTGGTGAGACTCATTAATCATCGAGAAGATGGGCATGGATAACACGCGCGTGGGCTTACAGCAACTACTTTAAGAAACACATGAAATATAAAAAATAAATAAATAAAAGAAAAGGGGAAAAGATATTTACCAAAAAAAAAAAAAAAACAAAGGGAGAAAATAAAAAAGTAGGACCCGCGTGCAACTAGTTGCAGTGAAAAGACGTGCAACTAGCTGCATGCAGGGTCCACTGATGAATATGTGTGTCATCCAATCCATCCAAAAGGGTTGTCCCATCAAGAACATAATATGGTCTAAAACTTATGCAAATCTGATCTTCAATTGGGCCACATGATAGAAAACAATAGAGAACCGCCAAGAAATCTTGAAGCTCTCATGTTAGCCCATTTGATGGGTGGATCGGCATGATTTTCCGGGCATGTATTTTCATCACAGCCAACCATGTTAAACCGGTAGGATGCCATACATCCACCATGGTGGGCTCCACACCCCGAACTAGTTGCATTTAGAGCTAGTAGTAGGTGAGACATTCCGAAGAAAAGAAAGAATTACATGTGAATGGCAGATGTGAACCCACTTAGTGGGGCCCAGGTGGGCCAAGGCATGGTTGGACACGGTTGCAAGGAAAGGCTTGACAAAGGAATCAAAGCAGCCACCCCAAAAAAGCAGCATGATTGTTGGTCTTTAGAAGCATAGGTCCAGCACCATGGCTTTATTAAAATGCAGTATTATTCCCTTTTAGACGCACTGATGTTATATTATTCACTAGCATGACGTTTTTAGGTTTATCTTATCTTGTCTTGTATTGGTACGCGTCATCATCTCTGGTAGGGCCCACCCAAATATGACCGTCCTTTTAGGATACGTGATTGAACAAAATTAGGAAAAGATGATGCCATTAATAACGCGCCAGGTTCAAAGAAAAGCGAGTAACGATCTTTACTAAAGAGGAGTTATCCGATACTTAGAATATATGTCACTTGCAACTCACGCGTGGTGAGCAGGATAGAGAGGGTAAAGGGTATGTATACCCATGTGCAGGCTAAACATGGAAAGAGAGAAGTCCAATGAGTCTTGTTGGTTCTCAATTTGTTTTTTTCATGTGTGGTGTAGTGTGTGCAGTCAACTGATTTCACTGCCCGATTCAAACTGAACTTTGACCCCAAGTGTCAAGATAGGCGGATATGTTAAATGCGATTATATACAATCGAAATCTAAGAAGATCGGTCACATATTCAACCAGTCGCACAAAATTATTACAAAATAATTAGGCAACTATCGGACAGTGGGGTTCTTCCTTCATAAATGAGTTGCACTTTACCTTTTATACAACTTTTGGTGTACCAAGTAATCAGAAAGTCATACAAAAATGAAATACTTACAATCGACAACAGGGTGAGAGTGCGAAAAAATATTTCTGAATGAAGAACTATTTGTATTGAAACGGAAATAATCTAGCGTAATAGCTTAAACTTGAATTACAGCTAAAAATTATCGCTACTCATAAGATAGAGCCAAAGATATGACAAGGAAAGATAAAGTGATTGATTTGTTTGGCTGGTATGAGACGATTTGCTATGTTGATTTCCCATTTTATTTATAAGCTTCTCTATTATGTAGATACTCTGCATCTGTTTCTATTATTTTCTTCATATGTTAAGGTAGCTTAATCGTTGTTATGTCGTTTTCTAGATTTTTCTGCCTCTTTGTATTCTTTTAATCGTTCTTCTTCTCTCGACTGTTTTCTATCCCTTAAACTTCTCAGTCATGTCTTGTCACTAGATGATGTATATTATCCAGCTCAACGTCAGTTGTGCTTCCGTAAAAAGTGCTTCAAATATCTTCAAAGATATTTCTGCATGTTATATCCTATTTGTACAATACATGTTATTCCTTAATTGGTTATTCTAGGAATGGACAGAAATAAGGTACAACATTCCCCCCCCCCCCCCCCGGGTCGCTTTGCCTTTGGTTAAAAAGGTGAAAGCGACATTGGCTTGTCATCCTATGCAATAAATGCACCCGGCTGCTCATTCCATGTGGCAACTCCTTATTGATTCTACCCGACCGAGACAAAAGTCGAATGGCGGTTTTGCCTCTGACCCACAGTTGTCCTCATGACACGTAGCACACAATCATATCGTTCGATGAGTCATGATTATACTTTCATTAATGAGCACGTTCCTGACCAATATGTACGCCATTTCAAACTGATTTTAATTTTTACACAACTTCTACTCTTTTTCTTCTTCGGCTCTAAGAGAGCTGGAGGCTTTTTCTTTCGAAATTTTGGACGACATTATCTTCTCCACCTCTATTGATGTACATAGATCTTTCCTCACACTTGATCCTATATTTCATTTTGAGATCTCCCTTGATCAGTTACAATTGCGGGATCAATTCTTCCCTTGTTGCCCAGGCGAACAACTTCTTATTTAGTCTAACTCTCTTCCAGACCATACAAATACCTTCAAGATCTCAAGATCCTGGCCAAAAGCATTAAAAGGATGGCCATAATGTTTTGCCCCATGTATCCCAACAACATGGCGATACATGGAGACACATTGGCATCTATGAATGTATTGGCCTCTCTCTACATGAATATGCAGCAGACACATCTCTTCTTGTTGTGACTTCAGCTTTCTGGAATCAATTGACCAACACCTTTCACTTTAGATGTACTCCTATGAGTCTCACAATCATGGATATTTGTGCGTTCACCCACCTTTTTCTTATGGCGACCTAGTCTACCCCAACTTTACCCAGGGCAAGTAGCACTACTTCTACCTTTCAGAAAAACACTAACAAGGCTTATTCCAATGTCATATCGTTATATTGCAAAACACATGCCACTTTTAATGATTAAGAACATAGGCATTTCTATTGATGTGGATTTGCCATTATTTACTTTGTGTGAATGTCATGCAAATCTTAAAAGAGTACGTTCATCTGGTTAAGGCACTCGCCCAGGGTCAATAGCTAGAAAAAGGTGAAAGCGACATTGGCTTGTCGTCCTATGCAATAAATGCACCCGGCTGCTCATTCCATGTGGCAACTCCTTATTGATTCTACCCGACCGAGACAAAAGTCAAATGGCGGTTTTGCCTCTGACCCACAGTTGTCCTCATGACACGTAGCACACAATCATATCGTTCGATGAGTCATGATTATACTTTCATTAATGAGCACGTTCCTGACCAATATGTACGCCATTTCAAACTGATTTTAATTTTTACACAACTTTTACTCTTCTTCTTCTTCAGCTCTAAGAGAGCTGGAGGCTTTTTCTTTCGAAATTTTGGACGACATTATCTTCTCCACCTCTATTGATGCACATAGATCTTTCCTCATGCTCAATCCTATATTTCATTTTGAGATCTCCCTTGACCAGTTACAATTGCGGGATCAATTCTTCCTTTATTGCCCAAGTGAACAACTTTTTATTTAGTCTGACTCTCTTCTAGACCGTACAAATACCTTCAAGATCTCATGATCCTGGCCAAAAGCATTGAAAGGATGGCCATAATGTTTTGCCCCATATATCCCAACAACATGGCGATACATGGAGACACATTGGCATCTATGAATGTATTGGCCTCTCTCTACATGAATATGCATCAGACACATATCTTCTTGTTGTGACTTCAGCTTTCTGGAGTCAATTGACCAACACCTTTCACTTTAGATATACTCCTACGAGTCTCACAATCATGGATATTTGTGCATTCACCCACCTTTTTCTTATGGCGACCTAGTCTACCCCAACTTTACCCAGGGCAAGTAGTACTACTTCTACCTTTCAGAAAAACACTAACAAGGCTTATTCCAATGTCATATCGTTATATTGTAAAACACATCCCACTTTTAATGATCAAGAACATAGGCATTTCTACTGATGTGGATTTGTCATTATTTACTTTGTGTGAATGTCATGCAAATCATAAAAGAGTATGTTCATCTGGTTAAGGTACTCGCCCAGGGTCAATAGCTAGAAAAAGGTGAAAGCGACATTGGCTTGTCGTCCTATGCAATAAATGCACCCAGCTGCTCATTCCATGTGGCAACTCCCTATTGATTCTACCCGACCGAGACAAAAGTCGAATGACGGTTTTGCCTCTGACCCACAGTTGTCCTCATGACACGTAGCACACAATCATATCGTTTAATGAGTCATGATTATACTTTCATTAATGAGCACGTTCCTGACCAATATGTACGCCATTTCAAACTGATTTTAATTTTTACACAACTTTTACTCTTCTTCTTCTTTAGCTCTAAGAGAGCTGGAGGCTTTTTCTTTTGAAATTTTGGACGACATTATCTTCTCCACCTCTATTGATGCACATAGATCTTTCCTCACGCTCGATCCTATATTTCATTTTGAGATCTCCCTTGACCAGTTACAATTGCGGGATCAATTCTTCCTTTATTGCCCAAGCGAACAATTATTTAGTCTGACTCTCTTCCAGACCGTACAAACACCTTCAAGATCTCATGATCCTGGCCAAAAGCATTGAAAGGATGGCCATAATATTTTGCCCCATGTATCCCAACAACATGGCGAGACATGGAGACACATTGGCATCTATAAATGTATTAGCCTCTCTCTACATGAATATGCAGCAGACACATCTCTTCTTGTTGTGACTTCAGCTTTCTAGAGTCAATTGATCAACACCTTTCACTTTAGATGTAGTCCTATGAGTCCCACAATCATGGATATTTGTGCGCTCATCCATCTTTTTCTTTTGGCGACTTAGTCTACCCCAACTTTACCCAGGGCAAGTAGCACTACTTCTCCCTTTCAGAAAAACACTAACAACGCTTATTCCAACGTCATGTCGTTATATTGCAAAACGCATGCTACTTTTAATGATCAAGAACATAGGCATTTCTATTGATGTGGATCTGTCATTATTTACTTTGTGTGAATGTCGTGCAAATCACAAAAGAGTATGTTCATCTGGCACTCGCCCAGGGTCGATAGCTATCCCTTGCTCCATTCGTGCTCAGCCACCTCTATTGCGGTATGTTCGAGGCAGCCACCAAAGGTTTTTACCATAATGGAGGACCATTATGGCTTCTTCAAATATGACCTTTTGAATACTTTAAAACCGCCTTTGTAAATCATATCCCTCCTCCAGATTCTTTCACTTCTTTCGGCCACGAAAATATATTTTTCCCTAGAACCACCCATCTTTTGCCAAATATATGAATTTCTTCATCTCTCTTAACCTAGAAAAACCCAATTATTCTTATTGCCCTTTTAACAATAAACAGTTTGGTCCAGCCTAGTTCACAAAGGATTATGATATAAGCAACGTTGAAATGACCAAGTTCAAAGACAAAGCTTGAGAGAGCTATCTCATCTGCAAATATCTCCCCTATGATGGCACCGTCGAGATAGGCATGAATGCTAAGGCCAAGGTCGAGCAGTACTATCCCAATCTCCATGCTCACCAATTTGGTTTAGCTCAAAGCATCCATGCCCCTTCATTCACAGAACCTGTAATCAATGTTCGATCGGGAGTTTGATTAACACCTTTCAAATCCTTCATGACAATTTTAAAGAAATGGGTGCTACTTTCAATGCTTCCTTCTTCCCCAATTGTACCGATCAGATGCTTTCTTTTTGCAACTGGCAAAGGAAGTACTATACGAGATTAATCACTGGGTCCACCGATCCCCTCATTGTCTGACTTTTCCTTTCAACTACCAAGACAAATAAACCTGCAGTCGAGAAGAAGAAATCGACCAAAGATAATACGAAGCCTTTAACACAAAAAATCGGTCGTGTCACCTAGTCAGAGAAAGACACGGTCGCAGAGAACGTCCTTGACTGCTTTGACCATCCCGCCAACAATAATAAAGATGGTTGATCAAGTTCCTCAACCAAAATGCCAAAAGATCACAACTACAGGTCCTGTTAGGTCATACACAACACCTTAATCAGCCCAAGCACCTGTAACTCCGCTTCTCCTTATGAAGATTACAGATCTTGGACCTTTTCCAGGTCCTCCTGTTATACCGATAGTTCCCGTTATCCCGATTGTGCCAATAAGAGTTGTTCCGGCAGCACAGATACGCCGAGCTACAAGAAAAACCACAGGTATTTCTCCTGCGGTTGAGGCTATTTCTGCTTTCGAAATGTATTATAAAACCAAGTTTTGGCTAAGACTCTCTTCCTTGGATTATTCATGCGAGACGAAAGAGGCTTATGAGAGACATGAAGAATCTCATTTCAATGAAGCCTTCAATAAATGACAAAAAATAAAAAATAAAAAATGTTGAATGATCCCAACCTTCCTTTAGATCGGTATTTAACACCTTATCGGCCTAATTGACAACCTTTTCCTTCTGTTATTTGTCCCTTTACAATAACTATCGGCGATCCCACTAAAATTTAATTAATAATCGACCAATACTCCACTATTGTTGTTCACTCTGACTTAGGTGAATGTTTTCTCTTTTGTTATTTTTATTGCTCGATAACTCCTTGCTTTATCTGATATCTTTTATTTATACAGTGACCAAAGAGCTTTCAGCCATGGAAAAATACTCTTCACAGCCCGAGTAAATCCATGTCGTTACTGCGGTCTCCAAGACCCAAACTCCAACAAAAAACCTCGATGACTCGAATTCTGAGGAAATCACGAGTGATGCCCCTCAGCCAGAAGATCAAGCTCGAGAGGAGATGAAGATTGTACAACCAATGGAACCTTTCCCTGTCTGTATCTATTCTGAAACCCCAACCATTGCCCTCAATCAAGATAAGGATGAGCCTCTTGTGGTGACCCCATAGAGTTCCACAGAGCCGTGTCTTCTAACTCTACACCAGCATTGGCCAGCCAACTTGCACAACCCATGGATCGAACTGAACAAAAAGTTCCTAGTTCGGCCAGCAGGCGTAGAGTACTTGTTTTGGAAGATGAAGAAGTTCTTCGGCCAACCATCACTTCTCCTGGCCGAACAATCATTGAGGTTCCTTTAACCGATGACGCTGGTGATGTTACTGCGCCAGTTGAGATGTCGACTACCCATCCTTCAATATCCGAGGAACCAATCTTTGTTGAGGAAATACTTTTCTCCTTCAGCCAAGCTCTTTTAGGTGATATCTCAGTGGTCAAGTCTCCAGCACCGTCATCTGTACTTCAGCAGCTTCAAGAGGAATTATGCACTCTCATACGTTCGGGAGCTGCTGATATCATCTCTTCAAGGTCGGTCGATAGATGTGTCGTTCTCATCCATCGTTACCAAATGTTCTCTCGTTTGAATGAAACCTTATCGACTAGGATTCTTATGCTCTATGAGTTCTTGGACTTAGTGCAAGAGTATCATGACATTAATGCAATGTTTAATAAGATTCGGGCCGAGCACTCGACCACAACCCTCAAGATGTACGAAGTCATGACCACTGGGGAACAGTTATCTATTGCATATGCTGAACTGAAGGAATCATACACGAAGATAACCGATCTGGATGTTCATCTTGTAGTAATTGAAGAAAACCTCAATGTGTTGAAGGCTTGCCATGAGGAACGAGTACTGATTAGGGCTCAATAGAAAACCAAGTTCAGCACATTGGTTGTCTTCATCCGAGACAACACTCCCTCTATTATTCAGGTCATGTGCACGGCTTCAAAGATTCAAATAATCATTTATCATCATGAAGCCAGATGAATTAAAATTTTAGATAAAATGCCTTCCTTTTCATCCTATTTTTTTATCAGCTTGTACTTCAGTTTTAAATTAATGAAATTGGTTGGAGCGCCTTTTTATTTTATCCATATCTCGACCATCTGGTACTTAGCATTTTTCCTCTTGTATACTTAACATAATAACCGCACGGTTGACATGACACAAAAACAAAGAGTCATTCACCGTCCCCAACAATAGCCTACCATTGCGACCACTTGTTTCCTCTTCCAAAGAGAAGTTTTGCATGTCATTAATGGGCATTCGAATTGTCATGACACATCAGATGTGAACATGATTAAAATCATTGGTGGCTATATAAAAAACACTTTGAATTTCCATTTTCTCCACACTTCTAGATCTCTCTATCTTTAAATTCTCTTAATTCATTTGCCCTTCAAGAACCATGCCTTCTACTGGGATTTCTACTCCTCTTTCTCAAGCGAAGCCCTTCTTGGAAGAAATCTTGGCCATTGATCTTGCTTCCTATTGTCAATTCATGCTCTTGTTTGATACTAGTTGTTCCATTTGTCAACAAAGTAATGATGCCCAATCTGACGATCTTCTAAGAGAAGTTTTTAAGGTTTTGAAAAAGCTCCACAGCCTTAGAGAGTCCTACTTCGAGGTTGAAATTGACTTACAGTGTGTTGATTATAAATTGAAACAATTTGTTACTATCTGTTGGGGCATAAAAATAATAATAAAAAAGTTGAAAGCAGAGATGAAGAAAGAGAATAATGATATGAAGGGTGTTGCGCGTGACCGCGCAACACAAAATGAATCAAAGCTTGGTTACGCGCCACACAACCAGGGTGTTGTGCAAGGTGGGCCCCGTGGCACAAAATTCGATACTTCACACGTGTAAAGGCCTATAAATACCCCACTATTTCTTCATTTAACACACAACAAGAGATCATAACTCTTGAGAAAGACCTCTAAGTACCCTTGAAAGGTACTTAGAGAAAAGGAAGGAAAAAGAAACAAGGAATACATAGCCAGAGGCTTGTTGCACCGGTTCGTGCAACATGGAGTCTGTTGCGCAGAAAAGATGTGTATAGCCTAAATGCTGTCTGATTTTCTGAATGTTATGCAATCTTTCTTGGAATACAATGGTTATCCCACAAAAGTTGTTATTCTAGACAAGTTAAAAGAGGAAATGGAAGATGTTCAGATCCGCACAACACCTCTCATAGAAATAAATGCATCACAAGCCGGAATGCTGCCAAAATCAATATTTCAATCTGTTTAATTCTTGTATTTTAAAGTTATATATACCTAATTTTGTAATTAAGGGAAAAACGAAGATGTAAATGAGCTCAGAATGAATGAAACATATTGTGATGATTGTTCTCTCGTTCTTTCTTTGTTACTATTAAACAAGATAATTTTCCAAAATAAACACATTCGTTTCTCGTCGAAACACTGTCCAAGATAAAATAGATATCATCTATACTAACTATGATGCAACTTAGGCTGAGCGACTCTATTTGGAGTTGGATTCACCAATTCAATAAAACAGTGTTGCATGTGTTCTAGGCCCAATATAAGGACTTGGAAAATGACATTAAGGAAAATGAACATGCATATGGCAGTTATTATTGTTCGCATCATCAAGAACTACTAAACTTTATCAAATTTCAAATTGCTACCTTTCAAGATCAGTCACAAGAAAGTAACGCTCGAAAAAGAGAAACAGAGATCAAAGCTAAGACTCTCAGACATCGCATGGAAAATGTTGTGCATGTCCTAGACCATGTTGTGATCGAAGGCACGTCTTGGGAAAATAAGAGATGTGAGTCCAAGGACATCATGATGCGCACACTCGTGGAGTTTGAAGAGATTGCAGTCACTCACACCTGAACCGTCCTTTGGCCTGGCTCCCATTTTCTTTTTTATATATGATTGGCCGGGCCTAATATATGTTTCTTTTCTTCATATTAGTCTCAAACTAGCTGTTTTCAGTCGAGTTTTTTAGTAAAAATTACAATCAAAACTATTACTTGGCCCAATCTTCCACCATATCCCACATATTGAAATGGTAGGATTTTAAGAATTGGTCATTGATAGGATTCTTCACAACCTTTTCTTGCATATTGTGAAGAATGTATGCTCTACCTTGGAGAACTTTCTCAAGTGTAAATGGTCCCTACCATTTTTTCCTAAGGTATTCTCTTTTTCCCCTAAAGGCAGCATAACCTTTCCGACTTTATCTCCCTCTCCGAAAGCCTTACCTTTTACTCTTTTGTTATATGCTCGCGTGGCTATAGCCTTGTTAGCTATTAGGAAATCTAAAACTTTTAATCGCATCTAATCTACTCCATCTAACTTGACCAACATTGCTTCTATGAACTCAGCCGGAGTTAAGCCATTTTGGTGTGCAACTCTTAAAGATAACATAGTACTTCCAAAGGTAATACTGCATCATGACCGTAAGTCAATACAAAATGACTCATTCCAATACTCGTCTGAGATGAATTCCTATAAGCCCAAAGGGCTTCTAACAGTCCGTTATGTCATTCTCGAGGATTATTGTCGATCATCTGCCTTAAAATATTCTTGATAACCTTATTACTAGCTTCGGTCTGGTTGTTAACTTGTATATAGTAAGGTGTTGAATGCAGCAACTTAATCTTGTATTGGTCGACCATGGCTTTTACTTCTTTAGACGAGAATGTTGCACTTCGGTCCAATGTAGTCGATTCAGGAATTCCAAATCGATAGATAATGTGTTTCAATAAATTCAATTATTTCATTGTAGTCAGTTTCTTTCATGGGTTGTGCTTCTACCCACTTAGTGAAATAATCGGTTGCCAGAATGATAAAACTATCCATTTTTTATGAAGGTGGATGAATTTTTCTTATTAGATCAATCGCCCATCATTGAAAAGGGTTTGACAATATGATGCAACTTGGTTTCAGGCACTTGTTTTATTGGGCCATGTTTTTAACATGCTTCACATCCCTTGGCATATTAGATACAATCAGTTGTCATATTCGGCAAGAAATATCCATAACACCTCAATGTGAGCCTCATTTTTCTTCCAGCTTGATGTGCTCTACATATTCCTTCATGTACTTCGCTCATAGCCAATATTACCTTGTTTTCACTAGGCATCGTAATAATAGACCATCGGCCCCTTCTTCATATAATTCACTATCGACCATGACATAATTTAAGGTCCTTCTAATATCCCGAGTGGTCTTGGTCCAAGGAGACTGAAGATAGGCAATAATTGAAATTCTCCAGTCATCTTCACCATCTCGGTTCGGCAAATTTTCAAAGTTGGTTTCTTTGAAAGACTGAAGGCAAAGACCTTTTACGAATGGTTATCGTTCTTTTGGTCAATTCCTAAATGATCTTAAGTCCATTTGTGCCATCTCATTGGCATTAACATTATTTTCTCTACTTACATGCCTTAGTTCGACCTTGTTAAAATTGTCTATTAATTGGCTTTTCAAGGCTCAATATGGCAGTAATACAATACTAGTGCATTTGAACAAACCTTTTACTTAGTTTATCACCAATGTGAATCACCCATCATTGATATATTTCTAGCACCTAATTCCATTAACATTTCTAGACCGATTATCAAAGCCTCATATTCGGCTCGGTTGTTAATGTATTCAAATTCTAACTAGAATGCAAATTCTTGCCTTTTCCCATCTGGGGCAATCAGGATGATCCCTGCCCCTTACGATTTATCGATCCTTGAACCATCAAATATCAATTTTCAGGGTGATAGATGTATTGTATATAAGTAAAAGACTTTCGAACGAAGTTGTTTGTCAATGTCTGATGGATGATCGGCAAGAAAATTGGCTATATCTTGGCCTTTCACTAATCTTTGAGAGACATACTTAAGATCAAATTTAGATAGTGATAGCACCCATTTGGCAATTCAACCATTCAAAATAGGCCGATTCAACATATATTTCATTAAATTAGTGATTGCAATCACATTGAATGACTCGGCCAATAAATAATGTTATAATTTAGTGGTCATAAAATACAATAATAAACATGACTTTTTTATCAACGAATATCATCTTTCGGTATCTAACAATGTTCGATTAAATAGTAAACAACACTTTTCTTTCGTTCATCATCATCTTATGCTAGTAGAGCACTAATCGACTTTGCTGCAGCCGCGACATACAGCTTGAGAGGGTCGACCTTTAACTAACGGCATTAACACTGGTGGCTTCATTAAGTAGTACTTGATCTTATTGAAAGCTAATTGATTTTTTGCTTCCCATTTGAATTTATCTCCTTGTTTCAGCTTTAACAATAAAGAAAATATGTCTATTTTTCCTGCACAATTAAAAATGAACCTACACGTAAAGTTAATCTTATCGAGAAAGCATTGCAATTATGTATTATTTCTCACTGGTTGAGCATTAATTATCGCTCAAGCCTTATTTTGGTCTATTATAATTCCTTGCTGATGTACTAGGAATCCCAAGAAATTTTCATCCTAAACCCCAAAGGCACAGTTGAGGAGATTCATGTTTAACTTGTGGACCGTCATTTGCTTAAATGATTTATGTAAATGACTGAAATGCTCTGTCACATCAGTCGACTTGACCACCACATTATCGATGTACACTTTCATGAACTGGCCAAGCATATCTTCGAAAATTGCATTCATAGCCTGTTGATAAGTAGCCCCTGCATTCTTAAGTCCAAATGGTATTACTATCCAACAGGAAGTCCCCAACGGCCTTGGACATCTGAAGGTTATTTTTGGTACATCCTCGAGCACAATGCTTATTTACTTATACTTCGAATGGCCGTCCATAAAGGAAACCATCTTATGTCCAGCTGCTTGGTCGATCAATTAATCGGCATTGGGCATTAGGTATTCATCCTTAGTTATGGCTTAGTTTAAGTTTTAGGAGTCAATACAGACTCAAATATTATCATTTTTCTTGATGACTGACACTACATTGGAAATCCACTTGACATATTTGATGGGTCTAATAAATCCTACCTTCAGCATCCATTCGATCTGTTCTTTTATTTTCTGAGTAACCTTGGTCATCATTCATCTACATGGTTGCTTATGTAGTCGATACCCTCCTATTATTAGTAACCTGTGTTCGACTAGGTTTTGCTTTTGTCCAGGCATTTCATAGTAATCCCATGTAAAACAGTCAGCAAACTCCCTGAGTAAATTAGTGACTTCGACCTATACTTGTAGTTCTAATAATCCGTTAATAAAAATAGGCCTGGAATTTTATTCTGTTCCTAAGTTTATTTTAACCAGAGGATCGTAGACTTGATCTTGAAAATTGTCAAATTTTTCTAGAGCCCGTTTGAGATCCTTTAAGTCCATATCATCTTTGGTTATCTCATCGGCTGGAATTATAATTTTGGCCATCTCGACGAAACATCCATTACCATACTCTTTCAGACTCTCTTCAAGCTAATTTATGTTGTCCATGATCTCCTTCGTTCTTCCCTTAACTAATGATGACTCATGATAAAACTTCTTCAATAGTACATCATGGAGCTGCCCGATAGGGTACTATAGCCTTCAGCATATCGCTGTACAGTTGTCACATAGTAGCAATATCTTACACTATGCTGTTTCTTTTGGCTTTGGCATATATACCAATTGAATGTCCATACTTATCCCTTCCAGTAAAATGCATCAGTCCAAGTTCGTCTACATAGAAACAAGCCCGGACCGCATTGGATGTGGCTAAAAATGATTTGTTGTCAACCGACACCAATTCGACTTTATCTTTATTCCAGAAAGTTATGAATTGGTGCAAAGATGATAGGATGCATGAGAAAGAATGTATCCAATCTCTTTCCAATTAAGTCATTATAATTTGATAAAATGTTGACCACAAAAAATACTGTCAACGCTTTCTTGGTTCCCACCATCAATTCGATTGGCATGACACCATGTGCCTGTATAACTCCTCTAGCAAAAATTTTGACCATGACTTCAGTCGAAATTAGATCATCAGTAGTTTTTCCCAATTTAGCCATCATTTTGGTCGGAAGAATATTCATAGTCGCTCCATTGTTGAGCATAACTCTAGTAACTAGACATCCCTCAAAATGAACAGAGATGTATAATGGTTTCAAATGTTGTGTCATAGTGTGAGTGAGTCTCTCTATCACTAGTTTCTCAAACGGTATGCTTGGCTCGATTATGATAGTTGACACATTCCAAATTTTCTCTTCAAAGTCAAAGAAACCACAACAAATTTCAAAATTTCTCTTCAAAGTCAAAGGAACCATGTTGTATGATTATAGGAGAATTAAGTTCATTCACATCTCCTTCCATCTTGCTAGGCTAAGATGGGTTAGCTTGAAAGCTCAATGGTTGAGTAAGCACCAAATTGCCGTCTAAAATAACCAGTGGAAATTATCCAAATTGTATCACAAAATTTAGACATTTCCCCCCCAGGCATTTTCGAATTTGATCTTTCTTCTATACTTTCGACTAAGGTTTCTTCTTTTTTCTGAGGATTTGGTGAAGTTTCTTCTTAGGAATTTGCTTTTACCAAGAGTTCCTCGATCAATAGATCATCACCCGAAAAGCATTCATTGCGAAGGTAATCGGTCTGTCCTTCAAAGTCGGTACCTTCCTTGTCAGGCTGTAGACTAATTTTAGCCAACTTGTGAGGATGAGTCTCCATAGTCAAATCTACATGTTTATATTTATATGTTCAACCTTTGGTTGCGGAATCCTCAACATCGGCTATGATTGAATCACTCACATTACCATTTTCTGATTTTTGTTCTCCACATCAATCAATTCTTGCCGCTTGGTATCTTGTTGTCTTTGTCAATATCGTTTTTAGGTGCAAGTCATCCCTTTAGGTATGGTTGAAAACTTAGGGTGACTGACCCTTCTCCAGACTCCTTTCTAGATAGAGAGAGGTTTAACTATCCTTCGTCCTAGAATTGGAATCAGTCGATGGTAATTAAAGGAATGCTAACAAGATTTTACTGCTTTCATTTTCTCCTCAATTATGGTTTTATTCGGTCATTTTCTTAGATATTTGGCCAAGGAAACTGTCTGGTTGGTTGAATTTGTCTTGGTCATTGGTCATATAAGTGTAGTTCACGGTAAGTAGGTTACACTATTTTTGGTTGTATTTCCACATGCATGACCCCTCACCACGTCATCTTGGATCCTCTTTTAGGTTGTTCCACATCCTAGTCGCTGCTCAACCCAAGGTCAATTTTTTGTCGAAGTCAAACTAACTTTTGAGGATTGACTGTGGCCATATTAATCTCCATGCTCAATGGAAATGTGTTGGCGTCAATCAGCATTGCCTCTTTTTCCTTCTCATAAAATTTTAGCAATCCTCGGTCGATATTATCCTAGCTAACATTCTTTAAAACAACACACTTGTTAGTATAATGAGACTAAATTCTATGCCATTTGTAGTACTCGTTCTTTTTTAATTCTTCAACTGTTGGTATCTTATGATTGAAGGAAATTTAACGAACTTTCCAGCTAGCATTATATCAAAGATTTCATTAGCCCAGGTAACATCAAATGTATATGTCCTTTGATCTTTTTTCATGGCCGACGTAGTTGCTTCTGCTTTGACTATCGTTGAACAAACAAATGGTTCTTTTCCCACCACTTTAGCTACTGCTACATCGTAATTAGAATCATAGAAATATGTCTCGGCAGATGAGTTTTTCTGCCTCATTCTTCCTGAAGAAGGGCTTCGTATTAAGATACCTTTCTAATTACATCATAAAGATAAGCAAACTTCGTTCTGATAAACTTTTTACGGAGTTTGAATTGCAGACCGTCTTGGGCTAATTGTACAAATTTGGCCCCAGTTGTAACTAATTTGCATCAATTTTTGGCTCTTTTAAACCGAACAATATAGTTTTCAATTGATTCTCCTAGAAACTGTTGAAAATGTGTAAGGTCGGCCATAGAAATTTTTTTATCCCTGTAAAAGAACTAGGCATAAAACTTTTATTCCATTTTTTGCCAGGTTTGAAAAGAATTTGGTAATTAATTAGAGTACTAGGTGAAAGCCATTACAGTTAAGGAATGGCCAAACAGTTGCAATTTTTGATAATCATTATTGGCCAGTTCCCCACACTATATGGTAAATCAACCTATGTGTTATATGTTCGATTAACCAGTGTCACCTATGAATAATGTAAAATTAGGTCGATAATTTCTCAACAAGGGATATTGCCGGTCGATCCATTTAGGATATGGTTTATGATAGACATGAGTGGTAGTTCGGGCAAGAATTTGACTTGTTACCTCCCGGACCATTTGTAAAATTTGGTCACGGTCCACATGGCGAAGTTCGGCCATCAGAAGTGGCTAAGGACCTACTTGGTATTATTTTCCATTGTGAGGAATATTCCTAGGAAAGGGTTGCCCCCAGGTATTTTCTGATTCCTGACCTCAAAAATAACATTCTTGTTCTCCCGTTCAGGTCATCTAACCTCAACAGGTTGAGGAATATTCCGCTTTTCCTGCACTGGAGCAGGATGCATGTTCCGTTATAAAAGAGGTGTTGTCAGTACTGGTTGCGCTGGTGCAAAATTTCTGATAGAACTTATCTCAACAGTTTATTGAGGCACAGTCAACTTACGCATTATTTGTTGAGGCACGGTTGTCATTCTTTTAGCAAAAATCCCTATCATCTGATTCAAGCTCTCAGTCTAACTGGCCATCCACCTATTGAAAGTTTCAGCTTGAATTCGAGTTGTTCAGCTTGAACTCATAACTATTCTGCAAATGTTAAATCCTCATTTACATATCGTGTAGCTCAAACAACATTATCTGAAGAGGATAAGTTTGAGATGAAGATGCCCTATCTTGGTTTGGAAGAATATTAGGTGTCGGGTTCGACAATAACTTAGGTATTAACTACACTTGAGTTTCCTCTTCTTGTACAAGAGGTTCAGTAGTGTTAGAAGCATTATGAACTCTTTGGCTCATATTGCACCAGTAAACTTATGGTCACCAGGTAATTTAACATTGGTCGTGTAAAAAATTGATGGCTTTATGCACAGTCGGTGCACAATAAATATATATAACATCCTAGTAGTTTGAAGTCCCACTACTGGTGCCAAAAATTGTTAACTCTCGGTTTGCTTGTGGTCACGTGTGGTGTGTGCATGCATACCAAAACCAATTGTGGGGCTCGATTCAAACCAAACAACTTTGACCCTAAGTATCAGGATAGGCAAATATGTCGAATGCGATCGTATATGACCAAGACTCGAGAAGATCGGTCGCCTATTCAGTCAATCGCACAAGATTGTTATAAGATGATCAGGCGACTGCCAGAAGGTGGGGTTCTTCTTTTGGAAATGGATTGCACTTTGCCTTCCATATGAAAGGACTTTTGGTATACCAGGCAATCAGAAAGTCACACAAAAAAGAAATACTTACAATCAATAACAAAGTGAGACTACAAAAAATATTTATGAATAAAGAATTATTTGTATTGAAACAAAAATAGTCCAATGTAAGAGCATAGACTTGGATTATAGTTAAAGATTATCGTTACTGCTAAGATAAATCTAAAGTTATGATAAGGAAAGATAAAGTGATTGGTTTGTTTGGTTGGTATCAGACGATTTGTTCTATTGATTTTCCCTTCTTTTTATAAGCTTCTCTACTATGCAAATGCTTTGCATCCTTTTCTGTTCTTTACTTCAACCATTAAGGTAGTTGAATCGTTGTCACGTCAGTCTTTTCTTTAGAGCGAGTCAACTTGGGATTGGTTGATATGGCCAAGGTGTCTTAGGATTATGCATTTTCACCTAACATGTCAAAATAGTCCCACACGTCATTAGGATCATTGTTCATGAATTCCCCATTGCAAATCATCTCTACGAATTGGCGCATGGGCGAAGTCAGTCCATTATAGAAAAAGCTTATGACTCGCCAAATTTCATAGCCATGATGTAGGCAAGTACTTAGAAGATCCTTAAACCTCTCCCAGCATTGTTATAAAGTTTCTTCCTTTTTCCGCGAGAAGTTCATGATGACCCTTTTAAACTGGGAAAAACTTTTTAAGGAAATCCCGAGTCATCTCTTCCTATGTCCCAATCGATCTCGGTCTTAAGGAGTGGAGCCATGCCTTGGCCTTCTCCTTTAATGAAAAAGGTAACAATTTTAAATCTCAGGGTGTCATCCAACACATTCTTGAAGTGTAAGGTCGCTACAATCTCATTAGAATCTTTGAGATGTAGATATGGACTCTCAAAATCTAGTCCATGGAATTTCAAAAGTAGTTGGATCACTCCCGGTTTAAAATCCATGTTTCTTACATTTATGGAAAAATCATGCAGGAAGTTGTGCTCGTCTTAGCTGGTTAGTAATAATCAAGTAGGGTTTTAGCTGGAGGACCATTGTGCACATCGTTCTCATCTTGTTGCTCATCGGCATGATGATAAGGTTGATTCTCAACCATATTCTCAGCCAATTCAAAGGATCTTAGGTATTGTCTAATTCAGCGATGGATATGCAATCCTTCAACTAATCCTCCTTCACTTAAGAGATGAAGAGCGTTGTCACGAACCCACTTGGGTATAAACCACTCAAAAACCTAATTCTAAACCTAAACCTACTTCTATTGAAATAAAAACTATAGCGAAATAAGAAATCTTAAATAAACTAAAGCAAGAGGGTTGGAAGCATAATACTTGATTGATGATTCTAGGCTTGATTCTGCAAAACGAACGAACAATGTTAGTATCTATAAATCTTAGAAAAACTTAATTTAGAAACACAGAGAAAACTAATCATAATCCTCACTGATTCTAGCACTAATGTATTTCAGAACAACGCATTCGAAGTCCCCGACAATGGCGCTAAAAACTTGTTGATGCAAATCCCAAGTGCAGGGTTGTGAGGTAGTTTTACTCGATAAGATCGAGATCAAACCCACAAGAACTTATATTTATGTGTTTTCTATAATAATTTAGAACTATAATTAGAACTAAAACTAATTATAAAATTAGATTTTAGAAAAAAAGTTTGATTGAAACTAAGATAATTTGAAGAAGAAACTAGTAGAGCAAATCACTGGTGCTTTAAAGATCCACTTATAACCATTCTTAATGTCTATTTCACTTGATTCAATTATATAACTCAAATGAAATCGAAGTCTTATCCTCTCCAGTCGAATAATGGAGTGGTTAAATCATCATTCACAAACCAAAATAGATTTGAACTTTAATTGAATTGGTTTCCACATAAAGCAGCAAAGTATTAATCACAGAAAATTTAAAGTATCTATCGTGCCCTTAGTCTACGATAGATTAATGAATTTTACAGATCAATCCCTTGTAAACTAGATAAGCAATCACTCTTAGCTTTCCTAAACATCTAATGCGCCCAAAGTCAACAATGGATAAAAGTAAACTAAAAATAAATCTTCATTCAAACTAATATCAATGAATTGTTCAATAATAAAATCAATAACATGTATCAAAGTAAACTAAATATTAAAACCACTACAAGTTTCACTTCTTAGACCTAGCTAAGAGATTTAGCCAACCATAGATGATCGAGACAACCCCATGTATAGGGTTATGATGTACTAATAACTCAATGAAACCGATGTTGTACCCATAAGGACTTACAATTGTGCGATCTCTAAAATACTTTAGAACTAAAAATAGAACTAGTGTCATGCTCCAAACTCGGAAACCGGGCTCACAAAATTTTTGATCACCGAATCCGGCGCCGACAGCCTTCATAGAACCCCATTCTCGGCTCCCAGCACCCATTCGTCAAGTTCCGATCCTAGGATGCTATGAGGAGGATTTTCAACACCAATTTGATTCGTAATAAGCATAACCAAAGGCATAACCCACAAATAACAACCAAAAACTCCATCACATTTCCACTATGATAAAAAAACTTTAAAAGTACAATGAGCATAAAGGGAAATACAATGATAATAAAAAAAAAGCTCCAAAATGATCTGCAAAGCGCTCCTGCCTCAACACTGCTGCGCTCTAACGTCACGTGCACACAACGGTCGTGCATAAGCTTATGGAAAGCTTAGAGGGTGGTGTAAGCGTGTGCGTAAGGTAGTAATATAAGTATGCAGTATCAGAGTAATACGGAGCATGCTGATGAATCCATGAATGCCATTAGCCGTACCAAGGCCATGCGGTGCAAGACATGAATGATGTCGGCCATACCAAGGCCATGCGGTGCGAAGTGCAACTCAAGCATGCGAATCCTCATCTAAGTCCACATCAATATAGCTCAACTCTGGAATATCACCGGGGTCTAGTACACTCCAAACCAGATTGCCGCCCCATCGCTCGCAATAAGGCGAGTGGAAGAGACCTCACTATCTGCCTACCAATATCGGGCTCAGCTCGTCGATAGCGGACCCATTCCTCGAGCTTGTCAAACTCAGCCTAGCATTGCCCCCTCCTCTCAGGCAGGTAAGGCTGCACCCCCTTCCAACTACCACAACACAGTGAAAAGCGCTACCGTCTGGTAATCGGCACTCGGCGCTCATGCACCCACTCGGTCTAGACGTTGGAGCAACCTCTTGGTACCATAAGGGTTTAGGGACTTTCACCCAGGGATATTTATAGCACCCCATGTAGAATAAGATTTTCGGTATCTAATCCTGTCAACCACGATACGTCTGTGGAGGCTACGGCCCTGATGTCGCTAGGGCGTACAGTAACTATATCACACAATGCGAATACATGAATCACACTATCCAGTCATACAACAATCTTGCGCGTATCGTGCACTCATGTAGGGCAACACCGCCTATCCGGGAGTCCCTAAACAATCTGCCCGAATGCATGTCCTATGATCAGTCACTTCTCATATCAAGCATACATATGATGCGTATGATCATGAATCATGGAACTATACTAAACATGTTATATGGTGGTGGATGTTGTTCATAACGAAGATGGGCCTAGACAGCCTACAAGTACGGGCCTAATAATGGGCCCTAGGGAGAGTCATAATGCGGATATTTAACCAACATTATTCTTACAATGTGGACGTCAAACCAACATTGCTCTCAAGGCATGACTGTCATAAACATCATTACACAAACCATGGTAGAGTTATACATAGTAATGGACTTGTGTACATTCAATTGGGCCTCGACCCATGGGCCTTAGTTACATCAAATGGGCCTCATAACATGGGCTTCATATATATCAAGGTGGGCCTCAACGGATGGGCCATAACTACATCAAGATGGGCCTAATCATATGGGCCGAATCAAATGGGCCTCAAGTATATCAAATCGGGCCCACCCTCATATATTTTTAAGATCCGACCTATTCTCAAGCTAACATAGAGATAGATGCAATGAAAACAAATATCAACTTAATTGGAAACCAATGTTGCCCTTAGAAGTTGAGAGGTGGATGCCGCAGTCCACTATTTAAATGGTGGAGTCCACTTGAACTTTAGATCTAATTCACCCATTCTCCCATGCCATACAACAATCTCATAAATGGTTGGACGGCATGGATACAACACATGCATCATGGTGGGCCCCGCCGTTCAAATAGTTGATGGTGTCGATAGAGCACATACATCGTTGGGGTCCATGCTAGGGGGATGAAACACATACATCTAGTGTGGGTCCCACAGTCAGATCACACGTGCATCATGGTGGGACCCATAGGGCTCTAGACGTTAAGAGAGTGAGATAGAGAGAGAGATAGAGATAGAGAGAGACATCGGCAATATCGGAGGGGCCCCGCCACTATGGGCCTGTCTTGAATATAAGCATACATCAAGGTGGGTCCCACATATGTGGACCGTTAAATCAAAAAAAGAGATAAAAGACAAACATCCACGATCACCCACCGGCTTCTTCTTGCACCCTAGGCTTCCTTAGCTACTTAGCTTTGATTCCAACGGAGGAGATGAGGTTTGGATGGTTAAGATGGGAGATGAAAGGGTGGGAAAGTGGGCCACACTTGTGACTCTCTTGGAGGGCTTGGAAGGCTTGGACGTATGGTATTTTGGTTGCTTAGAAATGAGTTTGAAAAAGTGAGAGAGTGAGGGTTGTGAAGAGAGAGAGAGAGATGGGTGATGGATGTGCTGATGTGGTGAGTGATGGGTGTAAGAGCCTTTTTTGACTTTTGAGGTAATTTGTGTAAGAAAAGTATGGGCTTGTGTAAGAAACTTTTAACTTTAGGGGTTGCTTGGGGAAGGGTGAGAGGTGATGTGTACTTGACATGTACTTGACATTATGGGATTGATTGATGTGACATCTCGTAGAGATTCTCTCAAAATTCACACGCGCGGTATTTTTCTCGCACCGAACGCTACCTCACATCTCCTGGCCAGAGTATCGGATCGGCGCGTGAGTTGCAGCATCGGAACCGCGGCGATGGTGCGGTCGCTAAGGTACAAGTCTTGAGTTGAGTCGACTCAGGTTGACGGCATGAGAATCAGGGTCGTGCGCAAATACCGGTTAAGGGTCGAAGGTTGTCGAAATTCGATCGGGAAGACCGCGAAAGTTAACGGAACAGTACGGTCTAGGATACGGGGCTTACAACTAGATTAACTACTGAAATTTACTTTAAAGAGTAATTGTGAGGAAAACTATTAAAGATAAAACACTAGAGTGCCAAGGATCCACTTATAGCTATATCTTAATGTTAATTTACTTGATTTAATAGGATTACTCATTTAGAATTGAAGTCCTATCCTATCTAGCCAAATAATGGAGCAGTTAAATTATCATTCATATATTAAAATAGATTTTGAACTTCAATTAAATTGGTTCCCACATCATGCACCAAAGTATTGATCATAAGGAATTCAAAGCATATATCATGCTTGGAGTCTACGATAGATTAGTAGATTTTACAAATCAATCCCATACAAAATAGATAAGAAATTACTCTTAACTTTCGTAAGCATCCAACGTGCCCGGAGTCGACAATGGATCAAAATAAACTAAAGATATATCTTTATTCAAACCAAATACCAATGAATTGCTCAACAATTAAATCAAATACTTGAATCAAAGTAAACTAAAAATTAAGAATAACTATAAGCTTCACCTCTTAGCCCTAGATAAGAGATTAGTCAATCATACACATGATCGAACTAAAACTCAAAAAGAAAAACATAAAAATTAACTAGAATCAAAGGATTGGAGAAGGATGACTCTTTGGAGGCTCCACAACTCCTTATTCTACCCCTTCTACCCTAATTCGTATCTAAGAAAGCCTAAAACATCTATTTAAATAGAAAAAATTACAACAGACTTCAATTTACACACTTTGGTTACGCTTTGACTGCAACCGACTAAGACCTTCAGCCGCATTGAACGTAGCCTTCGGTTGCAACCGATCAGGACCTTCGACCGCACTAAACGTAGACTTTGGTCGCACTTAATTAACTCTTGACTGTAGCCAAATTTTCTCGATTTGCATCTAAAGTCTCTATCTTCCTTAGGTTGCACCAAACATTACTTCGGTGGCACCGAACCTGGCTTTGGTCAGACCAAATGTTGAGCTGAATTATCTCCAAAAATCAAGTTTATTACTAAACTATTTTATACACTTTCGGTCAAACCAAACCAACCTTCAGTGGAACCAAACAGTTTTTTATTTTTGTTGTAGAATTTATGATTCAGTCAATCTTTTCTCTCTCCTTTATACTTGGTTTTATTGGATCTTTGGCACTTGAATTCTTCATTAATCACCTCCAAATCTTTTTTTGGTCTTCTTTGAGCTTTAAATCTTCTTTTTAATGGTTCTTTTAATCACTACTCTCTAAATCATCTCGCATATGAAAACATATGTAATTAGATAGATTCAGCGTATATTTGGTTATAAAACTAATAGAAAATAAGAGGGAAATATGCAATATTTCACACTTAACAATAGACATGATTGAATGAGACTCAAATAAAAACATAAAAAGCAAAGTAGAACAAAAGGATCGGAGAAGGAGGACTCCATAGAAACTCTGCAACTCATTGCTCTCTCTCCTCTAGCATAATTCGTACTTAGAATAGCTTGGAACATCCCTTTACATAGGAATAACTCGCAACGACTTGGAATAGACTTCAATTTTATGTACTTTTGTTATGCTTTATTCACACCGACTAGGTCTCTCGGTTGCAGCTAAATTTTTCCAAAATATGTATGAAGTCTCTGTCTCCCTTAGGTCACACCAAACCTCCCTTTGGTGGCTCTAAACCTGGCTTCTGTCAAACCTAAGTGTCGGGTCTAACTAAGTCTAAAAATCATAATTTCTTGTTGGACTGTTTTATGCACATTCGGTTGGGCCAAACCAACCTTAGGTGGGACTGAACAGTTTGTTATTTCTGTTTATGCACTTTGTGATTTTTTCAGTCTTCTCTCTCTTTTGCACTTGGTTTTCTTAGATCTTTGGTACTTAAATTCTTCATTAATAACCTATAAATCTCCAAATCTTTACTTGGTCATTCTTTGAGCATTATGTCTTCTCTTTAATCATTATTTTCATATTAGCTCTCCAAATCACATTGCATAGCAAAACATATGTAATTAGATCAATTAAACACATCTATGCGTATAAAACTAATGCACAATAAGAGAAAATATATAATATTTCACACTCAACACCGATGCCTAAAGGGAAAGGCGGAATATATGTCCTCAATGAGGAGGACGATGTTAATGCTAAGATTGCGGGTCTCACTCAGAAAGTTGAGGCCATAGAACTCAAGGTGGAAGTGGTCTAACCCACTAACGCAGTTGTTGAGAGTGCTTGTGGCATATTTAAGATCAATGCACACCTTACTAAGGATTGTTCCTACCTTGTTGTATTCTTCTGACCGTTCCTCTTCTCTCAATCACTTTATATCTCTTGAACTTCTCGGTTGTGCCCTGTCACCAGATTATAAGGCCCGTATCCTAGTCCGTACTATTCCGTCAACTCCCGCCATCCTTCCCGACAAATTTCGGCAATCCGCGACTTATAATCGATATTTGCACGTGACCCTAAGTCGTATCCAGTAGATTTAGGCCGGCTTAATACGAGACTTGTACCATTGAGACCGCACCATCATCGCGGTTCTAACGTCGCATCTTACGTACCGATCTGATACCATGGCCAGGAGATATGGACTGGCGTTTATCTCAAAGAAACGTCGTGCATTTACAAACCCAAGAGAATCTCTACAACCCATCCCATCAATCAATCAATCAAAGTACACAACCCATGCTTTCTTTCTCCCCAAGTCAAGCAACCTACCAAGTCAACTCTCAAGTCAAGTACACCTATCAACTCACATCCATCACATCTCCCTTACAACCACCACTTCTCTCTCTTTCTGTTCACATTTTCCAAGCAACAAAGGATACAAAAAAAAGTGCACGTCCAAGCACTTCCAAAAGAGAGAAAAAAGAGTGTGTTGTGTTGCCCATTTCCTATCCTAAGATCCACCATCATAGCCCTTCATTTCTCATCATCTTCCATCAAAGTGAGACACAAGAAGATTGGCATTCCATCGGACTAAGAAGATCGAACGGTGGGTGTTTCTATAGGCCTAGATTTCATTTTTAATGATGGACCAAGTGAGACCTATTGATTGATGGTATGGATCTCACTTTGGACCCTAGGTGTGGCCGATGGCCCACCTTGATTCTCATGATCATTCCATGATGGGGTCATTCTCCATAGACCCCATCATGATGTTTATTTTCCTTGCATGGCTAAGGTCATCTAGACCTTGCATTTCGGTGGAGAAAGAATCTCCACCGTTGATTTTGATCGGTGAGCCCATATGTAATGGGACCCACTTGATGTATGTTGTAGATCATGGAAGGGAGGGCCCATAGTGCCGAGGTCCCTCCATCACTCGATCTCTCTCTTTTTCCTTGTTGTTGGCCCCATGATGTATGCAAATTATCCATGTCATCTACCTTCGTGGGACCCACTTGATGGACGTGTTGGATCTACATCGTCCAAACCATGTGGGCCCTACCTTAATGGTGATGGGAAAACACAAATATCTATGTGACCCAAATCAAGTGGGCCACGTCCATGTGGGACCCACCTTGAAAGTATATTCACATTGTCCCTCCAGTGTCCGTAGACGTTGGGCGCGTAGTGAAGTGTGAACAGACAGTGGGTGTACTAACAACAACAAAGAAAAAAAATATTAGCTTTAATTCCAAGCTTTTTGGGTGGGCCGCTCATGCAGGCCCCACCTTGATGTATGTGTCTGATCCACGCCATCCATCCCATTCCCTAGTTCATTTTAGGCATTGAGCCAAAAAATGAAGTTAATCCGATTATCCGGTGGGCCATTTCATAGAAAATAGTGGTTTTACCGTTAAAATTCACTGTGATGTTTCTATACACCTAAACATGCTGGATATTGGGCTCTTTTGGACGGTCTCGAGCCATGGAATCCAATGAGTGGGTTAAATTCTCCGGATGCGGGCCCCACCTAGGAAAAACCTCAGAAATACATCAAAAACAAAAAAAAAAAACAATGCAGCAGGCGCTACTACTCATCCAGAGGACGCTGCAACAGCGTCCTGCACTGTTGCTGCTCTGGAGAGGCTAGGATGTGGGCCCCACCGTGATGTGTGTTGAACATCATAGTCGTGCATTTGGTGGCCCCCCTTCTAGCTGTGGGCCACCCCAAAAATTAGTTGTGCAAGGGGTTCAAGTGGCCCACACGACAGATAGTGGTGGATTAAACGTCTACCATTGGAACCCTTCCTGGGTCAAAGAAGTTTTGGATCATTATGAAATTTGTTTTTCCTCTTCAACCCGGGTCTGTGTGACCTTATCAACAGATTGGGTCGAAAATAAACATTATGGTGGGCCCCATGTGGGACCCACTGATGTATGTATTCCACACCTTCCATCAGCGTGGTCTCCACCATGAGGTATGCGCTTTATCTATGTTGTACATCCCTATCAGACCCACCATGATGCATGTGTTGCATCCAAACCGTCCAACCCTTTTTGCAAGCTCGTCTTAGGCTTGTGTTAAAAGAAAAATGAGATAGATCTAGGATCAGGTGGACCACATTACAAAAAAAATAGTGGGTTTGAACATCCACCATTAAAACCCTTGGGCTATAGGGTTTGGACCAATATGATATTTGTTTTTTCCTCTAAATCCAGGTCTTTGTGACCCTATGAGTAGGCTGGATGGGAAATAAACCCTATGATGGGGCCCACTAGAATTTAAGCATGGAAATTATTATCACCACAGTTAAATATGGTACGGTCCAGTTGATCTTTTAATATGGTTCATTTTTATATAATACTCTATATGGATCTCTAAAAATAGATGAGTTGGACTCGGCCCATTCAACTCGGCCCATTCAACTCGGCCCATTCGACTTGGCTCATTTAGTTCGGCCCACTGATTCGGCCCATTTGATTAGGCTCGATGTGATATCTGAGGCCTGTTGTTGAGGCCCACCTTGATGTGATGTATGAGGCCCGTTGTTGAAACCCACCTTAATATATATGAGGCCCATGTGGCGCGGCCCATTTGATGTATCGGAGGCCCACGGGTCGAGGCCCAATGGGATGTACACAAGTCCATTGCAATGTATGAATTTACCATGGTTTATGTAATGATGTTTATGGGGGCTATGCCTTGAGAGCAATGATGGTTTGACGCCCACATTATAAGTATAATGTTGGTTAAATGTTTGCATTGTAACTCTCCTTAGGGCCCATTGATAGGCCCATACTTGTTGTGTGTAGGTCTTCTAGGCCTATCTTCGTTGTGAGGATAGTTCATCACCATATAACGTGCTTAGTATAATTCTATGATTCATACTCATTCGCATCATATATATGCTTGATATGAGGAGTGACTAATCATAGCATATACCATTAAGCAGATTATTTATGGGACTTACTGATAGGAGTTACCCACATGGGTGCATAGTACGCGCAGGATTGTTACATGACTGGATAGTACAACTCATGCATCTCGCATATATGTGACATGATCATTGCACATCCTAACGACATCAGGGTCGTGGCCTCCACAGACACATCGTGGATGGCGGTATCGAATACCGAAAATACTTGGTTCTAACACTGTGGGCACTTAAGATGTCCTTGGGTGAAAGTCCAAAAACCTTTTTGGTACCAGGAGATGCTCCAACATTTAAACCGAGTGTATACGCGAGCGCTCGAGTGTTGAATACCAGTAAGCTGCATCTCCCACTGTGTCGTGGTCAGTTGGAAGGGGGTGTGGCCTTATACGCCCGAGTAAAGGGGTTGTAAGCTAGGTTGAGTTTGACTAGCTCGTAAATAAGTCCGCTATTGACGAGCTGGGTAGGTATTGGCAGACTACTGGTCAAGCGGATAGTATGGTCTATTCTACTTATAGGGCTGTGCGGCTAGGGAGGCGGTAGTCAGTGTGAAGTGTATTAGACGCCGGTGATATCCCAGAGAAAAACTATACTAATATGTGTACTTGATGAGGATTGGCATGCTTGCTTTGCATCTCGCATATGACATTTGGCTACATAGGCCTTGCATCACATGGTCTTGGTATGGCCAATAGCATTCATGTCTTACATCTCATAACCTTAGTACAGTTGATTATATTCATGGACTTACCCACATATTTTCGTATGACTCTTATATTGTATACTTGGTACTTGCCTTGCGCATACACTTACACCACCTTCTAAGCTTTTGTAAGCTTATGCACGAGCGTTGCGTGCAGGTATCGTTGGATCGCAGCAGCGCTAAGGCAGGAGCGCGTATCAAACTATTTTGGAGCCTTTTGATCACCATATTTCCCTTTCCGCATTGTACTTAAAGTTTTTGATATAGTGGATATGTGGTTATATTGTTTTATGACTTGGTTATGCTTGTGGTTATGCTCCATTACAAAAAAAAATTATACTAAAAATCCTCCTTGTAGGATCTCAGGATCGGAATTTCACATATGAATGCCGAGAGCCGAAAATGGGGCACTATGGAGGCTGTCGACACCGGATTCGGCAATCGAGAATTTTGTGAGCCCATTTTTTGAGTTTGGGGTGTGCACAGATGATGTGTACTATCCAGCTCAGCACTAGCAGTGCTTCTGTAAAAAGTGCTCCAAAGATCTTTCCGTATGTTATATCCTCTTTATGCAACAACATGTGTCATTCCCTGATTAGCTATTCTAAGAATGGCCAAAAATAGGGTAAAACAAGTCTTATAATAGTGGGTGATCCATCGGCACATTTTTCCGTTGTTGCAGCCCATTTAAGCTTTAGATTTTCTTTGCTTTTTTTTATTATTAACGTCTTAACATGAGTTGGTGCAATAGATGTATAGTGTGGATGACACAGTCTATCTTGGTCATCTCAAAGAGCCCTTTGGTGTATCTAATATTTCTCCATGTCTAAACAACACACAGAGAAGGAACTTATGAGCAAACTACTCACATCAATGAAGTCAAAAGACAAAAATACCTTTGACTGAAGGCCAACGACATCTCAAAATACATTATTAATGCCTCAACTCATGGCTAATGTTCAGGCAAATGCTACTTGCATTGTAATATTAAGGGCATGGTTGTGCATCACATGTGGAGAAATTAAAGGGAGTGAGGAAAAGAGTGCGGCTACAAGTACAATGACCTACATGAAGAGGGATAGTGAGACATTGTCTTTCTTAAGTAGGCAAAACTTTAAATCCACAAGATACTTCTTGAATCCACAAGATAAAAAAGGAAAAATTCGAAATTGTATTAAAAGATCATCTTAAGACTTCCCAATTGCATCACTTATAAAAAAACAAAAACCTAATTCTTTTAGAAGTTACATGAGATAGTAAAACTTTTTTAGAGCCTAATTTGCTAAAAATAAAAACTCCAAATAAAACTTACTAGAATATTCCTGGTATTATTGCAAGAAATTTAAAAATAAAGAAAAAAATCATAAAACTGCAAGAACAAGAAGATACGATGAAAACAAAAATTTCTACAAATAATTAAATTTTCCTAAAATCATAGTGTTGTACTAGACGGATGCGTTTTTTGGTGAAACGAATGAATTTGGTTGGCATAGAAGGTAGGTTGGCCCTGGAAGCATCGTTACATTAAGATTAACAGGTCATGCAATTCATGGCAATGCTCGAATCAAACGTTACGGCTGATTTATGGTCCACACTTCAAACAATAATTTCTCCCTATCTGAAATGAATTTCTTCGAACCGGACTACTTCTACTTCCGTTAAGGCTTCTTTTGGTCCAACCGGGCTAAGAATGAATATGCAGCCACTCTACATCACACGAGTATCATTTCCATGCACATGATGGTTGAGTATTAAAGTCTAACAAATATTAACATCTTTAAAAAAAAAAACGATAAGGGAATAAAAGGTGGTTGGGCGGTATGACAGAGCTACTCTGATACTATACAAAGTTGGACCATTTACTCTTTTCCGTCTTTCACATCCATTGGATGTCCATGAATCAGAGACTTAAGAAGCATATTTTTTATGTAATTTGTGGGTTACAGTTGATCTATAATGTGTTCCATTGTTAGTATGGTTTGGATTGTGCTTACCTAGTTATGATGGTATCTATTTAAAAAAAAAATTAAGGACAAAAAATCCATAGATTCTTGAATCCAACTTTTCTCACTTTCAGACTCATAGGTGATGATGTTTGTATAGAAAATAACCACAAACTTACCAATTTAAATATATATTTTACATATTTCAAACTGAAATGATGAAAATATTTACTATTTAAGTCATACAACATAATACAAGTGTTTAAGAGAAAATCAAGATTGAAAGACATGCTATTTTATTATTTTCTTTTATAGCTCAAGGGGTCATTTAGCTCTCGTGAAGCTTAAAAGGGGTTGTGAATGTATCTTTAGAAAGTATATTTTCAGCAATGGAGATTTTATCTAACATGTTTAGGCACTAGGAAACTTATGTGTGCACAGCCACCACACATTAAGTGCGGAAGAAACCTTAGAACGAATCATATACAAATAGAGAAATAAAAATCGATCAATCACAGAGAAATATAAAAAATTTTACATGGAAGAACCCTTGTGAGAAAAAACAACAGTACCAAGCGACAAACAATCCACTATAATCAGAAAGTTACAAGAGATGGAACAACTTACAGTTTCGAAACCCTCATCTCTACAAACGAATTCCCCTTTAAAAACTCTAGCTCTCTTAACACAACGTGATTAACCCTAATCTCATTTTTAACAAGGTATTTATAATCCTCGTATAGAATTAGAAATAAAACTGTTCACTTACACAATCCGCTCAGTCGTACATTCAGTCGACTAAGAAATTAATAAAGAGTCTCGGTCGACCGGAAGAGATCTTGGTTGACCAGGAACATCACAGCGAGTCTCGGTCGACCGAACAACACTGGAAAGATTAAAGGTACTCATTCAACAATCTTCATTGTGACTTTAATCTCCTCCATCTCCACTATTCCAAGTTGTTATCTCCATCTCTAATCTTCAACATAGCTCCACCATCTCTTCATTTGCACACTTCATCTTCATTCCATCTTCGCCAAGCTCAGAGAAGTCGAGCAAAACCTAAATTTCTCCACAGGAACCACTTTTGTAAGAATGTCGGCCGAATTTTCGCTAGTGCGGATCTTCTCAAGAGTAACACTGCCTTCCTCTAACATCTGTCGGATAAAATGATGACGCACATCAATGTGTTTAGTCCAGAAATGGTATATCGAGTTATTTGCCAAATTGATCGTACTTTCACTGTCACAATGCACATGCAAGTCTTCTTGCTGAAGCCCCAACTCATTCATCATACCTCTCAACCAAACTGCTTCCTTGAATGCTTCTATCACCACCATATACTCAGCTTTGGTTGTGGAAAGAGCAACCACAGACTGAAGCTTCAAAATCTAATTGATCGTTCCACCTACTAACACAAACGTGTAACCCGAAGTTGACCTTCTATTTTCCATGTTACCAACATAATCGACATCCATATAGCCTATCAGTTTCTTCTCATATTTACTGAATGTCAAGACGCAGTTAGTCATACCTCGTATATAACGAAGTAATTAACAATTTCATTGCCTCCCACTGTTGCTTACCGAGGTTTAACATGTATCTGCTCACAACACCCATTGTATGTGAAATATCCAGTCTATTACAGACCATGATATACATAAGAATTCCAACTATGTTTGAGTAGGGAACATGCGACATATACTCATTTTCTTCATCAGACATAGGACATTATTGTGAAGAAAGTCGAAAGTGAGCAGCGCGGGGTATGTTAACTGGTTTAGCCTTATCAAGTCCAAACTTGACCAAGACCTTCTCAAGATACCCCTTTTAAGACAAGCATAACATGATCCTTTCCCTGTCCCTATGCATTAATGTCGAGAATACTTTTTGTAGCCCTCAAATCTTTCATCTCGAACGTCTTAGATCACTAAGCCTTCAGTATGTTAATTTCAAACATGTTATAGCTAGCAATAAGCATATCATCAACATACAATACCAGTATATTGAATTCTCCATCACTCAGTGATCTAAAATATACATAATGATCGAATTTGCTTCTAGTAAACTACTGACTTATTATGAAAGAATTAAATTTTTAATACAACTGCTTAGACGAATGTTTCAGATCGTACAACGACTTCTTTAAATTGTAAACCTTATTCTCTACTCCCTTCACCTCGAACCCTTCAGGTTGCTTCTGAAATTACATCGATAATTTAATACGGCACCATGATATATGCGGAAGCTTACAGAACTTAGAATAATGGCCGAGTCCTAAAGGGGGGTGAATAGGACCACTTAAAATTCTTACATAATTAAAAGGATTTATCAATTTAAACTAAGAAGTCAAATAACACTTACACTTCCAAGCAAAGTGGGTCCAATCATATAGACTACAAAAGAGCAACACTATAAGTAAATGGTCTATAAGGTAAGATAGTGATCTTGTGTATGAAATATGTTAACTATTCAATACCTAGCATACATCTAATTATGCATTTATATGATTCAACAAATTAAACTCATAAGCATAAATAGAAATATACAGAAATAACAATCCTAAACACAAGCATGTATAGTGGTTCAGCTACTTGCCTACTTCACTCCCGGCAAACACACTTTCCTTGAGTATATCAAAATTTCACTATCGAAGGTTTTAAATCAATTTCACGTCTAACATTTATAATGGTTTCTCCTAGGCCAACCACTAACGACACATACACTCCCATGTCGGAGGAACATGCTTCCACCCATGTCGGTGGCTCCGACGAAGATTTAATTAATTTTCTATTGGCTAACCAATAACCACTAGTGATCCTAATTTAAGGCCCTACATACACTCTCACTGGAGGCTCCCTATGGAAACTAACACATATGCATCCGTGTCCAGTGAATACATTCTTAATCTAAGGCCCTATGCACACTCCTGTTGTAGGCTCTCATGGAAACTAACACGTACACACTCATGTCCGATGAATTTAAACCTACACAAGAGCTTAGGTCCTACACAAGAACCTATTTGAGTTTAGGTCATAAACTCCACACTTAATCCTACACAAGGAAAGGCTATGTGGACTCTACAACTGACAACTTACTTGTCGAATTGAGACCATTTATAGTGCCTTTTTTATATGCTTCTTCAATGCTCTCCCATCTTGAATCACCTTCTTAATTTCCATATGTTTGTTGATGCCGATGGTTGTAGACACCCCACCCAGGCTAACATCTTAAAAAGGTAAGGACAATCCGGACCATGATCAATACCCAAACCCCAAACCCTAATCAAAACCCAAAATCCTAATCCAAACCTTAAACCCAAAACCCCACAACCCGACCCATTAGAGGTAGATCAGCACAAAAATCCACCCATTCGAACCCAGAAGCCTGAAAGAATACTATTGGATGAACCAGTGCACCAAACGATCTCGGCCTGGGCAGTAGTTTAACTACCGCCGGCGATACTCTGATTATCACCACTCACGAGGCGCGTGTATCCTCCGAGCAACAGTTGGCCCAATGCCCAAAAATCAACTTTGACCCCCCATTTGACCTTATTTATTATTTTACCAAACCCAAGAGCCAATAGCACTGCGTCACGTGGCGTTTCTCTCCCCTCGACCACTCACAACTTGCCACATCAGCTTTTACCCCTCCTAAACCCCACATTTACCATAAGACCATTGGAGAAGGCTAAAAATAGCCCTCTCCTCTTCACATTTCATAATAACCACTTCACTTTCCAAGTGTAGGAGAAAGAGAGGGAGAGAAGAGGAGAGTGGGAGTGAGGGTGAGAAGGAGCTCCCAAGCCTTAAATTCTAGATTTTTTCCAACCACTTCCTAGCCTCACCTCAACTATCTCAACCTTTAAACCTAGCCCAAAGTGGTCATGGCTCGGTCCATGTCTTAGCCTATTCAAGTTCAAGCCAAAGATCCATTCATCTCATACATAAGCATTCATCATAACATTTATTCCCTTCTCAACCCCCTTGCTCCTCTAGATTTCTAATGAACGTATACTCTGTGACTTACCATGTACCGAATCCTGTTACATCAGAAATTCCTAGCGATCTAGTCCAATTTTCTTTATCCCTTTGCATAAGCATCATCACATTCGCCTTCTAAACACGCTGTTAGACGTATGCTCTGTGGCTTGTCGAAATCTCGGATCTTGCTACATCAGAAATCCACGTGTGTGCCTAGTCTCATTTCAACCACAGCATACATCATCCCTTGAGATTGTTTTACCACACCAAGTAGAGACAGTACATTTGTACGGGCAAAGAGAGTGCCTAACACCTTCCCTCTTTGTAACCGAGGTCCCTTACTCAGAATCCCGGATCATAGACCAGGAGTCAATCTAAGGTAGGAGATTCTTCGGATTTCTCCAACCTTATATATATTTCGCAGGTTCTAGCCGACTGCGGGATTCAGAGATTAATTAGCTAGTGGTGACTCCAACATTCAAAAATCAGCCAACTAACTCCCATCTATCAAACCAAATTCAAAAACGTTTTAAATTCGCGTGGGCACCGATTTCTAATGTCCAGAATGGTTTAGATCTACGATCAAATACCTTGCATGTGATACTCCAATGATGTGACCAAGGTTATGGGAGTTAGGTTGAAACACCTACAACTAAATATTATAGTTGGCTCCGAATATGGATTCACTTAGATGGGTGTTCTAGAGGATTTAGACAAGGAAATGTCTATAGATTTGTGCATAATCTCTAGAATAAGGTGTAAATCAAGTTCATCTTCCTAATAGAAGTTAGAATCCAAATTAGATTAGTAAAGTTCAAGAAGATGACTTGAATTACATAGGTTTAGAATCTTAAGATGAGAGATATGAGTGGGGAATCACCTAAGCTCTAATGGCATAAAAAACTCATAGCTATGCTCAAGGTACGAGTGCCTTTTATAAAGGAATCAAGTTTCAACGGTGAAAAAATGGTCATAAATAGGAACCTTCAATTGATCAAACTCTCATTCGATAAGATCTATAAACTTCAATTTTTCATACAGTTTGTTGCTGGACATTTGTGACCATCTTCGATTGATCGAGCGCTAAGCTTTGATCAATCGAAGTTTCGCTCGAGACCCATCAATGGCCTGTTAATTAAATCGAGAATCCCATGAAAAATGTTGTTTGGGCTATATGTTTTGTAGTAGCTTTGCACATCTTAAGAGCCTAACTTATCATGTTCATTAAAGGTCTAAGGCTTGGTTTATATGAGTCAAATGTTTACATATGGGATCATTCATCTAAAGATGCTTTGTTTTGAAATCTAAAGGGTCTAAAGTTAGGTTTACCAAGGCACCTCATGATTTACCCGTTGTCTTCGGTCTTGATGCTTCAAGTTTTCAAGTCTTTGATCTTCAATGTCTTCATATGTAGGCTCAACCGACTCAAGACACCCTAACTCACGTCATTGACAAAACTAAGGCACTAATATCTTCATGTAAATCCACTCTTCTAGTTCTCCGTGAAGAAAATTTGTCTTCACATCCAACTCTTCCAATTTCAGATTATATTGGGCAACCAACGCCAATACGAATCCGATAGATACCTCATTCATAACTAGTGCAAATATCTTACCGAATTCAACGCCTTCTTTCTGAGCATTGCCCTTCGCAACTAATCTTGCCCTATACCTATCCAGTTTCTTACAGAAGATCCACTTGCACCCAATCGTTTTTCGCTCAACGGGAAGCTCCGCCAGTTCCCACATTTTATTCTTATACACGCAATTCATCTCATCATGCATCTCTAGCATTTACTTCTCAACATCTTGGTCATTTAATGCTTTCTATAAGGTAAACGGATCCCCTTCATCCGTGATGAGGCCAAACACAACATTTAAGTCATCCTTATATCTCATTGGTAACCTGCGATTTTTCGGTGGATTTCTCCTAACAGGTGGTACCACTACCTCTTCATGTACTTCTTCATGTGGCTCAGCTTCTTCAAGTATTTCACATTTGTCTACTTTTACATCAACAATCGATTTTTCGATTCCCTTGTGCTCATCCTTCTGATACGAGGAATCTTCATTGAATTTGACGTCATGGATAAATATGATTTTCTTGAAACCTGGTTATACAGCCTGTACCATTTTACTCCATTATCATAACAAACAAATGTACACTTTTTAGCCCTTTGGTCTAACTTATCTTTCTCAACTAACGATACATGAGAGTAAGCGTCATAACAAAATATGCGTTGCCCCGAATAATCAACTTCCTGACCACTCCATGCTTCCTCTAGATTTTTACAATCAATCGATGTATATAGGGAACAATTCACTAAATTGCAAGCCATGTTAATAGGTTTAGCCCATTATGCCTTGCCTAACCTAGTATTACTCAGCATACTTCGGGCTCTTTCCAAAAGAGTCTGATTCATACGCTCCACCACACAGTTTTGCTCTGATTGATTAATTGTATCATACCTCATGATCCCCTCATTCTTACAATATTGATTAAATTCCTTTGAAATAAACTCTCCATCATTATTGGTCCTCGGAACTTTCAAATGTTTCCTTGATTATTTTTCAACCATAACCTTCCACGACTTGAAAGTGGCAAACACGTCAGATTTATTCTTCATAAAATAAACGCACACCTTTCTAGAGAAGTCATCGATGAATGTTTAAAAGAATGACGACTCTCCTCCCTCCTCTATAAACAATGGGCAAAAACCCCCACACATCATAATGCACATAATCAAGTTGTCCTCATATGTTTTTCAGTTTTAAATAACAATCTTGTTACTATATATGCAATGTTCACATACTTCTAAATCAAAAAATTTTAAAGCATAAAGTAAACTACATTGAGTAGTACCTTCATACCGTGCTCGCTCATGTGGCCTAGACACACATGTCACACACGTATAGATGTAGATTTTGCTATCGATACTGCAGCTTCACCCGATATAGTGCTCCCAATCAACCTGTAAAGATTTTCGCTTCGTTATGCCTTCATAATAGTGAATGTCCCTTTAAAAACTTTCAAATACGTTCATACCCAGCAAATTTACACCCGAGTACCTTAAGAGCTCCCAGAGATATCAGATTTTTCTTCGGGTTTAGAACGTGTCTTACGTCTCTTAGAGTACACTCCACCCCATCAAACATTATAATGCACACAGAACTAATTTCAATCATCTTACAGGCATAATTATTGCATATAAGAACCAGGACACCATCATACTCGTTGTACGTGACGAACCAATTCCAATGAGGACACATGTGATACAATGCCCCCGTCTCTAGAATCCACTCATTATACAAGTATTTGACTTTGGACACAAACAATATGTCGCAGCCACTCGTCTCCTCGTTAGATTACATTGAATTGGCCTCTTTAGGTGAATTATCTAAATTCTCATCTTTCTAAGTTTTGAGATTTGTCCAATCATTCATATGTTGTGTCCTGCCACAATTCTAGTACTTCAACTTCCTTTTGCTCTTCGACTTCGACCTCGATCGTGACCTACCATTCTCTCGTTCAAATGATCTTCCCATTGCAACTAGTGCCCCTACGAAAGTACCTTCCCCACCATTGTTCTTTCTCTGCTGTTTCGACTAAAGGGCAGAGATAACTGTATCGAGGTCCAATGTATCCCTAATATAGCACAAAGTATCTATCAGATTCTCGTAATAATTTGGAAGGGACGTCAACAACATTAGAGATTTATCTTCTTTATCGATCTTCACCTCCATACGTGTCAGTTTGCAAACGAGTTTGTTGAAGGCGTTGATGTGTTCAGAGAGATCTGACTCTTTCGTCATCTTCATAGTATACAACTATCTCTTTAGATATAGGCAATTGGAGAGCGACTTCGTCATGTAGAAGCTCTCTAACTTCGCCTACAAGCCCATGGTAGTCGTCTCATTAATAACATATAAAGGACCTCGTTGGCCAAACACAATTGAATTGTGCTAATCGCCCTCTAATCTAAATTATCCCAATCTTGTTTCAACGTTTCAAGACGTTTCGCTTTGCCAATGAGTGCCTGTGATACCCTTTGCTAAATTAGGTGGGCTTTCATATTTAACCTCATAATTCAAAGTTGTTTTTACTTGTAAATTTCTATCTTAAAATTTACATTCGATCCTTTCAAACACATGCCTCAAATTCAATCCAAACCCCAACATAAAGCCTACGCTCTGATAGCACTTGTTGTGCACAACCGTCACACGTTAGGCACAGAAGCAACCTTATAACGAATCAAACACACAAATGGAGAAACGAAAATCAAACAATCATAGAGATTTTATGTGAAAACCCCTTGTGGAAAAAAAACTCCTGCATCAAGTGACAAACGATCCACTATAAAAATAAAGTTAAAATAGATGGAAACAACTTACAGTTTCAAAACCCTTATCTCTACAAATGAATTTTCCTTTTAAAACTATAGATCTCCCTCTCGCATAATGTGATAACCCTAATTTTATTTTTAACAAGGTATTTATAACACTCTATAAAAAAATATTAGAAACAAAACCTCACACTTATGTAGTCCGCTCAGGCGCACTTTTGATCGACTAAGAAATTAACAGAAAGTCTCAATCCCTCGAAAGAAATTTCAATCCACCTAAGGGCCCGTTTGGCCGGGTGGATTGGGAGGGATTGAATGGTATTAGGGTGGATGGCATGGATTTCTAGGTAACGATGGTGTTGTCTGTGGATTGTCTGGAGATCCATGGGATTGCTATATCCCTGGATTGCTATATCCAATCTGTTTGGTGCGCCCGGCCAATCCTGGGATTAAACCTTCTCAACCCTTCCAATCCCTCGAACCAAACACGTCCCAGGCAAATTTGAAAGGATTAGGTTGGATTGGATGGGATTTAGAGGCAATGATGGTGTTGTCAGTGGATTGTCTTAAGATCCATGGGATTGGGATGAGATCACCGACTCTGTTTGGCACGCCAGGCCAGTCCCGGGATTTGACTTTCAATCCCTTCCAATGCCATCCAAGCCCTTCCAATCCGACCGGCCAAACGGGCCCTAAAACACCACAGCAAGTCTGGCGCAACCTCATAAAGGCACCCGTTAAATTGGTGGACACTTGTTTGCAGCATCATATGCATTGAGCATTTTTCATTTTAGCCGTCCAATAAACGTACACCAATCTATTTGTTAGTTAATCAAACCATTATTTTTTTAAAGACTCAAAATTGACGGTTGAGTTCGAGTTTACTTAAATGCCGCTCATGTAATTCCTTACCGCCTGCGTATCAATTATCACATTACCAGAGTAACAAAATTTTTGTCAATAGTTCAATTTAGCCTATTACGACATTATTATCGCTCGATCATCACCAGTACCTTCGGACAGTCGGATGGATCAATCCGAACTATCCATTGGGTCAAGTACAAATTTCATGGGCTATCTTGCAAGGATCACACCAATGGGATGGTTGGATCCATACATGAGTTGGGTTTATAATTTATAGCCATCCGTTTTCAATTCTATGGATGTAGTGGTTAGGATGATATGATAAAAACCTTTCACTGGAGATTGTCAGCAATCATGATGGTCTCTGACAATTAAATGCTTCAAATTATTGATTGTACATTTTTCTGCACAAAAGAAAATCTTGACCGTCCGTGATAAGTGTGGTCTAGATTGATCAAGTGGACTCTCTGCTTCCCCAAGCGACTAGGAGCACTGGAATCTGTAGTCGTCCAAGAGCATTGGATCATTTCTCTAGTTCTCTGTCCCAGATCAATCTCCATGCACCTATTGTTTTGAACGGTCATTGAAAACTATTGAAATCTGTGGGCCCCACCATGGACGAGCCACACAATGAAAATTGCACCGATTGGATGATTCTGATCATTTCCTTCAATGGAGCCATCTTTGTTCTGATCGTACGTCTGTTGTTCACTGATTGGATGATTGCGGTCGTTCAATTTATGCAAATTTTGGTACGTAGATAGACGATGGTGGGACCCACCTCGACTTGATTCAATTCCGAGATCCACAAATTTCAGAACACCCGCGGTTCACCAAACCGACCTAAATCTCTTTTTCATTTTTTCCGTTAGTTGCGTAGGTTAAAAGCAATGCGCATCCAGCGCAGCCTGAAGCTCCCGTGCTCTTCTCGGCAGCCTTACCCCGGGCAGGAGACATATCACACGCATGTTGGGCTTTTACTGGAATCTGACAAATGTGATGACGTGTAAATAACAACATGGTGACACAACGAAGTAAGCATTTGATTCGCGCTTGCGTAACTCGCGTAGGTAAAAGGGTAGTGGCTACCACTAACGGACAGGTGGTGGTAACTTACATGAGATCCACGCCGTCCATCAGATGTGGTACCTTATTTTCACCATAAAATCCAAAAATCAGATAGATGCAGGACTCAGGTAGACCAAACCAAGCAGAAAAGCTTCGTTGGAGAATCCTACCACCGTACTGTTTATATTCCATCCTATTCATTCATCTAAAGTGCCTTGGATGTATAGAAAAAGAAAAAATCACTCCATTCCAAGACTCAGATGGGCAACACCATGTGAATTTAGAAATTTAGCCAATATTTACAGTGTTGTGTCCCACAAAAGCTTTTTTTCGGCCTGCCTTTTGAAATCAAGACCAAACACCTGGTGAAAAATCTAATCAACGGAGTGGATCTCATTTAAATGAATTCCTTATCCCCCACATTAGCAGTAGTACGCCCTCTATATACCTGCGCGAGGTACGCTCGTATTTTCGTCGGAATTTACATCCACTTTTATTAATAACAGGTACATTCCTTCTACTTTTGCTGATACAACAGTGCAAAAGTTGTACCATTTTCTACCATGAAGAAAAAAGGTCTAATCAGTCGACACGATAGTAGCCTTTCCTCGACGCATGGTAATTCACGGTAAATAACGGAATAAAATACCATAGTAGATCGTAATCATGCCCATCAAATCAAGCATAATCATATGATCCTCGGTCTCAGGATATAAATAATACCCACCGTCTCTGAGTTTGTACGGGTGGAGCCCACAGATAAGGGCCCGTTTGGCCAGGCGGATTGGAAGGGATTGAATGGTATTGGAAGGTATTGGAAGTTAAATCCTAAGATTGGCTGCGCGTGCCAAACAGACTGGGTGCCTAATCTCGAGATATAGGAATCCATGGATTTTAAGGCAATCCACTAGCAACACCATCATTACCTTTAAATCCTATCCAATCTACCCTAATCTAATCCAGATCACCCAACCGTGGATGAACGATAACACAATAATCCCGGCCAAAATGATCACAGCCATCCAGTTTTTGCTCCATTTTCGATTGACCGGAGGTCTGTTGTATTCTTTTCTTGGCAGTTTTATTTATGGTCACCTATCCAAGGGTCATGATCTCCCTGCCGACCAGATTTCTCGGCAATGGTTCATCCAAGAGTGACCGTTGGATCGGGCAATCCTTCAATAGCTGATCATTGTAGCTCCATCTTTTATGCCAACGTGCCATCTTTTATGCCAACATGCCACTTGTGCATGTAATTCTATTATATATGCCGACCGTGGGACCCATCAATCCTATCATTCATGCTGAAAATCCTCGTTGATTATTTTTTATTTTGAAACATAATAATTTTTACATATGTTATTTAGAAAAAATACATTTTAATAAATATTTTACTCAAAAATAAAGAAAAACATTTGTAAGTTTATATAAAATATATGAGCAAACCAAGTTAATAAATAGGCCAGGCTAGATAGGTCATCAACTCCCGTATAGTTATCATAGGGTTATTTTACAAGGGTCATGTGTGGTCTAGCCATTCTTGTTAGATATCCAATTTGTTCTCAAGGGTCGGCCCATTATGAAAGTTGGACATGTCAAGGAGCATATCATTCAAACCATCGTATAAGTGGTGGCTCGAGGTTTTTAGGTGGTTGTCAATTATTTTATACAATATAAGGTCTATTTAATTATTTGATGAGCCTAATTCTAAGAGTATTATATTATTATGGTAAATCTCAATTAATTCGATAATTGGATGGACTACCCCTGACATGATGGCCCTACAAAACATAAGTAGAAGAACACGGCAAGTATAAAACTTCTATATAATAATAAATAAATAAAAGTTTTCGCACCTTGGTGAATCACTTGTGCATGTAGCAAGTTTTTTATATGAATACGAGGAACGCGCTGGCATACTTTTTTCTATCCTTGATTTGATTCTTAAGATTAAGTGTGGTCATGTTCGATTAAATCTATTTAGTTGAGTGACTAGGTCATTCTTAGGCTTGACAAATTTAAGTGAGGTAAGGCCCCAAGATAATGAGTCATGCAATGGGTTGGAATTCCTATTCTATTTAGCAAATTAATCCAAACATGCTGTAATCATTTTTAGTTTCTACTTTAATTCAGACCATCAAATATTTCCACATTACATCACTAGACAATTGCTAGTTTAGTGGTGGCGAATCATTTCGATGCAATTATTGAGTTATGAAGACTCTAGGGAAATGACACAATATGCCATGGAGTACCAAACATGGTAAGCTACATCACAGCTGGCTGGATAATATCACGAAAGCATTTTTAGAAAATTAGTTTGAATTTTTTCTTTAGTTACTTTATCTATCACTTACTCCCCGCAATTCGGTGGCTTTTGCATTATGATACATTATGATACACCATTTTAATTCGGAGCCCTTGCTTGAGCGATTTACTTGCACTTGAGTGAGGCTTGCTTAGAATTAGGTAGATGCCACATATCAAATTTATGGGTGCATGCACATACTATTCTAGTACAAAGACAAATATTATTCTAGAGAAATACTTCACGCTTGAAATTTTGGGTTGAATTTTAAAATATGAAGTTTTTCTTGGATGTTATTGGGATAATTTAGCTGAAAATAAAAAATTAAATAATATTATTATAAATTAGTAAAGTTTTAAAATTTTAAATGTATTATTATCAATGAGTTATTTAAGATTAAATAAAAATTTTGAGTTAATGTCACAATAAAATCGAGAATATAAAAGTTGCAGGAGCAGATTAAGTAAGACCCCGAATCCACTGAGTTGGATGGGACCCCTGACTTAGGGGCTCACAGTTATGTATGTGCCTTAAATTAATTGTACAACCATTTGAAAGCTCATTTTATGACATGATCCCGAAAGTGAAGTTGAAACAAATCTAAGGTGGATGACACCACAAGAAATAGCAGTGATTGAATCCTTACATTAAAAACTTTATGGATTCCATTGGAATGTTTATTTGTCATTCAACTTATTAATAAGGTCACAAACACCTAGTTGAAGAGACCACACAAGTATCATCTTGATCCAAAGCTTTCATGGTCCACGTGAAGTTTTTAGCAATTAATCACCACCATTTCATATACTACATTTGGGATTCAGAACTGCTTTATTTTTTAGATCACAACTTAAAATGAGCTTTCAATATGGATGAATGGTGTGGATGTAGTCACAAGCACCACAGTAACCCCCACAATTTGGTGTCTCACCTAATCTGCTCCTAAAAGTTGCCTACATTTTGAAATCTCATTATATTTCACAATAAATTTTTATTAATTTTTCATGACAATATGGCCTGGGTTTCAAAATCTCAGCAAGAGTATTAAATATATTTTTTCTCAAAAAAAATAATAATAACGGTTTAGCTAGACTACTACACGTTAACATCTTCAAAGCTTTAAACCCGTGGATGATATGACCTATGGTTGATTTGAACAGTCCATTTAGTGAAATTAGCGACAAGCCATGATACAAATATCACATCTGAGTACAATTATCATATCTGATTTTTATTTTTATTTTTTTTAAAAAATAAAATAATAATAATAATAATAATAAACGTCTAAACTTAAAAGGAAAAACAAAAAGTCCAATAATCATCTGGCAGCATCCATCTAATAAATTCAATTTTGTATTGCTTGTGATTTAAATGTGGCATCTGGTTTGATGTTTCTAATCACGTGACTTATGACTTGTAAATAATAAATGGCGGTAACAAATTGACTCTATTAAAAGAGTTATAGTACTATTGAATGAACGGTACTGATTAATGATTGGTACGTCGGTGCATTCAAAAGGTTTAAACATTAACAAAACTAAGTAATAAAATAAGAAGATATCCATTAGCAAAACCAAGTAATAAAATAAGGAGATTTAAAAATCACACGCAATCTCAGCCCAATCAGTTGGATGGCAGCCAGGGCAAGTTCTCCTTCGATTAAATCCTGTGGAGCCCATTGTAATATATGTATTTTGTTACTATTCATCCGTTTACTAAGCTCATTCGAGGCATTAGCTTAAAATTAAAATATATCTAAAAGTGGACCGCATCACAAGAAATAGTGGGTATAATGATGTTTGTTTGCTATCTAATCTGATCACAGGACCCAAAGACATGATGAAGGGAAAGCATGAATATCAACTTGATCCAAAACTTACGCGCGCCTCAAGAAATTTTCAATAGTATGTGTTTAATTCACTTGTTTGTTGTGATATGGTCCACTTAGGGGTTGTTTGGCACGATGGATTTGGGGAATTTCAAATTCCCTAACCGTTTGGCAACATTAAAGAAGTTGAGGGTTTCAAATCCATGTTAAAGCTTAGATTACACTTAAAATGGTCTCAATAATTACATGTATAACATGTGTATCACCATATTATTATTCTATTGGGCACATGGCCCACTAATGATATCAAAAAAATAATTAGATTATCAATTGCATCATTATAATTACTTTAATATGATGGTCACTATGGTCTAAACATTGTCTATATAAATTAACGGTTAAAAATCGTTGGTTTGTCACTTAGACATAATCTTATGCTTGTGGCCCATCCGAGACTTGGAATTTCATCATTTTATTTTCAGGCAAAACATATATTTCAATGAGCTTAATACAACCATTGTGTCAAAAATTATAAAGGTTACTAATTAGAGATATTAAAGTTGATTTAATAATTAAATTGAAACCCCTTTAAACATACAATGCACAGCTACTTCTAGATTAAAGTAGATTAACAATCACAGTGCCAAACACAGATGATTTGAAATCCTGGGCGTTCCAAATCCACGCTGCCAAACAGGCCATTAAGCTTTTCAATTTCTTGCCATAAATTGATATTTTAAAAGGGAGGGACGGCATGGCGCATACATCACTCATTACGCAATCAGCGTACGTTAACCTTGGGGTGCAAAGGGTGCGCAGGTTAAAGGGGTGGTCCGGCGGAGCTAGTGCGCATTTTTCAATGAGAAGATTAGTGGAAATGCGACCGTTGACTATGGGAGAGTGAGAGAGAGGATAAAAGGGGGAGAGCAAACTTCTTTTTTGTTTTTTTTATGAAGCTGTCGTTGGATTCTCTGCAATGGGGTTAGGGTTTTTATAGGTGTTAGGGTTTTGCAGGACTGGGATTTTAGAGTTTTCTCGGACTGTGATTCTTGCAGGAATTTGGTTGTGAGTGGAGGGAGCTCATATTTGCGCGGGAGTTATTCAAAGGAATTCAAGGTTTCCTTTTCTTTTCTTTTTTTATTGAATTTCTGAAAATTTTCTGTGGAACTGTGTATTTCGATGCTGTTTTTTCTGTTCATTTTGTTCATTTTAGTTTGACTGAGAGCGACTGGAATCGAGTTTCTGATGAAGTATGTAGAAACTGAATCGTTTCTGATTGAGTTTCAGAAGTTTGATTTCTCGTTTTGGCACTTGGTATCTCAATTTCTGATGGAACGTTCATGATGCATTTGGATTTTCGCTGTGCTTCTCAGTATGATCAGGATTACATCAGTATCTACCTCTGTGCAATCCCGCTGGTTTCATCTGTGTTTCTGAGTATCTCAGTAGAGAGATGCTGAGGAATTCCCACACGTTCTTCCACGGCATGTGTGTGCAGGATCCTAGCCACTCATCAGCTGGGGTTCCCAACTTAAACATGCCTTGGGAAATTTTTATTTTATTTTATTTAAAAAAAAAAAAGAGAGAGATAAAGATAAAGCCGGGTCCGTTCATCAGGTGGGCTGCATGAGTACGTTGTACTTGGACCTGTGGTAATTTTTATCTCCTTTTTCAAACTGTCTATTTTTCTCATACATGTGTGGCCCAGCTAACGGACTGGACTGATTTCAGGTCAGTGCATTTTCACGGTGCACTCCACCTGACTGTCCAAGTGTGTGCCACATGGCATTGTAGAAATAGGGAAAAGAAGAGGAGAACTATTTTTCTCCTACTCTGGAATCTTTTATTTATAATGATAATAAGCTGCAAGAGATAACTCATTAAGTAAAACTAAATCAGAAAAGATACATCATCATCTTCAAGGATATGGTGCACTAGATGACCATTGAATTTATGTGTAGTCTCACGCTCATGTATACTGCAACACATGTACATCAAAGACTTTATAGTCTTAACTGGCACATGTATAATGAATCACCTCTTCAATCTCTCTTTGCATGAATTGTGTTGGCACTTCTCATGTAAGTGTGGATTTTAAGGACTCCCTCAACTTTTGTCTAAACTTGAGCTTTTCTTGACTTGACTTCATAGTCTCTGGGTCTCAACGCATGGCTCAGTGGTAGGCGGAGTGTGTTTCAACCCTGAGATCATGGGTTCAAGTGCCCATGTGAGGGGTGTGTGTAAAAAAGAAAAAAAGAAAAAAAGAGAAAAAAAAGAAGAAGAAGAAAAAAAGACTTCACAATCTTTTTGCGTAATTACAATTGATGTCTTGACAGGCAGAAATATTGTAGATTTTTTCCCCCAAAAATTCCACTAGCATGGAAAATACATTTTGTTAATGTGCAAATTTTCAATTAAAATTCTCCATGCACCTGCCATTTTGAGTGAATGCTTTCCCCCTGTCATTATGGAGGCACCTTTAGCCATGAGTCAAGTAATATAGGAGGAAACGTGCGATGAGAGGGCTGAGTCTACCTACTGACCAATTTAGAGTACCCATTTCAATGAAATGGGTGACCGTGGAATTTGTGTAACACATGCACGTGCTCACACACACACACACACACACACACACACACACATACACACACACAAAAAACTATGCAATCAAAGAAGGAAAAGTGCGGGAGCCTTTTAGAAAGGCCATCATCTAGAAACTAAAACAAAACAAGAGTTTAGTTACTGTGCTTTCATCCAGAATAGAATGTATAAAGATTGCTTGGAAATGTAGAGTTGTGGGAGTGTAGTTTAAATTCTTATCATGAAATAAGCATCTTGTATTTCATAGAAATTGGGACACCTCTGCTGCTTGCTTTTTCTCAGTTACTAGCGGCGTATGTAATGGTCCTGCCTCCTCCGCTTGTTCACTATGACAAGTCCCTCATCCATCACTCCATCCCTATGCCTATTCCCTTCCATGTATGAGGAGCATTTGCAAGCACTTATGTTTGAGGCAGCTCTCCAAATTGGGGAATATCAATGAAGCCCCTTTATTAGCCTGTCCATAATACAAACAAGAGTCTAATTCTCTGTTTTCATCTAGAACAGCATGTAAAAAGGTTTTTTTTTTTTTTTGGATATCTGTGGTCATAGAAGTAGGCTTGTCGACAGGCTGGGCCGAGGTCTGTCCAAGCCCGGTCTGCCAAGTAAAACTCAGGCTTGAGTCTGGACCGGACCTGTGACAGGCCAAAACAAACAGGGCTGAGCCTGGTGTGATGATTATGCATGGCCTGGGTCCAAGTCTAGCCCAAGCCCCTTCACCCACTTTTATTCAAGATCATTGTTGTTCAGTAGTTGTGCCCAATCATGCATGATATTGACAAAAATGCCTTTGAACCCTTAAACGAGCCGAGCCAGGCTGACAGGCTCTTAAACATAGCCCGAGCCCGGTCTGCAAAGTAAAACTCGGGCTTGAGTCTGGACCGGACCTGTGACGGGCCAAAACAAACAGGCCTGAGCCTGGTGTGATGATTATGCATGGCCTGGGTCCAAGTCTAGCCCAAGCCCCTTCTCCCGCTTTTATTCAAGATCATTGTTGCTCAGTAGTTGTGCCCAATCATGCATGATATTGACAAAAATGCCCTTGAACCCTTAAACAAGCCGAGCCAGGCTGGCAGGCTCTTAAACATAGCCCGAGCCCAACCTGATTAATAAACGGGCTTAACTTTAAGCCTGGGGCCTTCCCCTGGGCATAGTGTTTCAGCTCAAGCCCAGCCCCGAATTGGGCCAAGCCCGAAATTACAACGTGCCAGCCCAGCCCATTGACAGCCCTACATAGAAGTGAATGCTAGTTTCTTATTATTCAATAAGCATCTTGTATTTCGTAGAAATTTTGGGGACTTATGTGCTACTAGCTTTCTCTCAGTTAGTAGTGGTTTATATAGCGGTCCTATGAATGCTTTGACTTGCTGAGGACAGAACTTTTGGCTCCAGCATCCATTTTTCTGTTAGTTGATGTTTTTGGAAACTATCGCCTATGCTTTATAGGCCAAGGACTTCCGCAACTCCTCGTCCCATTCTCCTATTGTTCATTACCTCGTCCCATTCTCCTATTGTTCACTATGGCCTATCTCTTGTCTCTCACTCCATCCCTCTTGTTCCCTTTAGGGGCACCCAGACTTACTTGGTTGGGATCTAACAGTCCTCAGTGGAATGAATCCACATACATGGAAAAATACAGGGATGACTCAAGGCTGGGAATGAAAGGCTAAACAAGATAGGATATAGCTAGTTTTTTCGGGAAGTCTTTTTCAACTGGCTTTGAAGCCATTGCACGCTAGCGCGCTCAATAGTTTTGAAGCATGGTTGAAAAGTGTCCATATACAAACGCGCGTTGGCACTTACGTTTTTCAGCTGGCTCCCGCGCGTGTGCTAGCACGCTTTGGCAACAACCTGACGCACTGCAGGCCCCTTCCAAGGGGGTTTTCAGTGCAATGTATGATGTCAGTGGCATTTTCGCTACGGCAACAACCTGACGCGCTGCGGGCCCCTTCCAAGGGGGTTTTCAGTGCAATGTATGCTGTCAGTGACATTTTCTAATAATGCACAAAAATTATTCACATAATCTCTGGAGTATTTTCTCTTATTTTACCATCATGCTCACACTCTCTTATAATCCTTTCTGCATGTCACATTTGCAGTTGTTCACTGATGCCAATGTGGAAAAGTTCTGTTCTTTTTTTGTTCTGAAGAGCTTGAGCTTTCGTTCAACTCAGTTTGCTATCCCAAGGAGGATGGGCATATATGAACCAAATCACCATATTAGCATGTGGGGAGAAACCTTCAAATCTGACAATACTGGTGCATCCACAATTGTTGAGGTTGATGCAAAGCTTGACAATAGGGTACGAGTTCTTTACATTTGCTGTCTTGGTGATATGGAGTTGGGTCTGTATTCCTCTGATTTGTACACTTCAACTCATTTATCTAGTAATACTTGTCTAGTCTGAAGATGCTTCTCATGGAATGCTGAGGCCATCTAAAAAATTTGATCAGGAAGCAAACAAACCTAATGAGAAGGTATGCATTTTGTAGTCATTGATTGATAGTTTGTCACTCTCTCTCTCAAATGAAAATGGATTGCATGTTTTTCCAAGCTTGTCTGTTTGAATATAGTAATGAGTGGAAACAATAGTGTGTTGGTTAACCATTATCTGAAACTTCTTACGAAGGCTTACTGTTTTGAGTTCTAAGTCTGCCATACTTATTTAAATAGTAATGAGTGGAGTCAATAGCTTTGTTGGTCAACCATTGTCTGAAACTTCTTACAAGTTACAAAAGCTTATTCAGTTCTGTGTCTGCCAAACCTATCTTAAATAGCTGGTTTGTAGGCTATGGAATGCAGACATGTTTGTTCATTTCTTCTTTCCCCTTTTTCAATTTGATTCTGGAACATTTCTGCTCACTATTCTTTCACGATTTTGCTACATCATAATCTGCCTGTGTCCTCTTGAACCTTTGTAAGCCTTGTTTTTTTTTACAGGATGAAAATGTCATTATTCAAACATGTTGGATTATTTCGGCAATCAGCATCTTATTTTTTTGGTTATGCATAATTGTGTATTTTATGTTCATCAGGAAACTTAAGGGTGCTGGGTGTTTTTTTATTTTATTTTATTTTATTTTATGGGGATGTTGTTTGCAATAGTGACCATAGTTTGTTTGGATGCTTCTTCCATTTAGTTTGTGTATGGTATTTTCTTTATTATCTTCTTTTATAACCTTTTGATTTGTCAAACTCGTGTGATTTGAGCATAGGTATGACCCACCCGTTGTGTACTGAATGTCTAATAAGTAGATGACAATAATTAAGAAAAAAGAAGTAGATGGCAACATGATTTATTTGTGCATTACTAAAAGCATTTGATGAATACCTGTTAGCTGGTGAGATGATCAGAGATGGTCTTTATTCACCATTACATGTTCGTGATGAAAGATCTCATGATCAATCTTGAGATTGCTGGCCGTCTTTCTCCTCGGATGATCTTTTGAAGTTTAATGAGCCATATAAAACAGGCTCATAGAAATTTATTTCAGATTACTAATATTTATCTTTTAGGCAAGCTTTCTCTAGTCTCCAAAGCAATTTATCCCAATGAAATTCAGTTATATTAAGTGGAAGTTTCTTTCCAAAGTGCCCATAAATGTCTCCAAATAGTTGGGAAGACTATGATGATGATGATGTTCATGAGCACTCATAAAGGGCAGGCCAAGGAAATTTTTGTGGTCAGCATCTGGGAATAGGGATATAAGCAGTACATTACTCAGTAGATGCAAGTTATATTATTCAACAAGGGTTTCATATAATATGCTAGCAAAATTAAAATACTATTTTAGTTGGGATAAGGCTTAGATGATGATGTTAAAGAGAAAATAAATAGCAGAGCAAGGAGAAGTCTATTTCTGGAAGTTACAAGCACTTGTTTTACCTCTTGCTGATATGGACATCAGACCATTCAAAGTATATCAACGCAGGAGGCGTGCGTTACCCTTGTCGTAAGATAACAAGTATGGGTCGGGTCTTTAGAGGTTGAAGACCTTACACGTGTTAATGACATGTGTAAATTGCTTAAAGTAGATATTTGAACCGTTGGATTGCGATGATGGTGTGATTAGACCGTTGGATCGTCACGACCTATCTTCATTGCGCTATCATCAGGGCCCATTGTGTATCTTGGATTTGAATTTATTTTATGAACATTTTATTTATTTGAGTTTGAGACAGTGTGCACACAATTTTTTGTGCGAATTTCTTTTTTTAAAAATAAAATAAAATTTAGTAGCGGTATTTTGGTCATTTAATATAATTACGAATTTATAGGGATGTTTTACCCTAAACCGCAAGACAATGCTATGTTATGTTTATGAAAAGAAAGAGAGCTTTTGCCTCTTTAAGACTGGACGATTTCGTTTTTGACTTCCAGTGATTGGAAGAGTGCGTGAGGCACAGGGAAGTGATTTCCCATATTCTCATTCTCTCTCATTCTTTCTTTTCTCAAGGTATTCTTTTCTTTAAACCTTTTTTCTTCATTTTCTTCTAAATTCTCTAGATCTAGGAGCTGATCCCTTTTCTTTTCAATTAAAATCATTAGATCTTGGAAGATTTTTATCCCCACATTTACATATTTTGATATTTTTTAAAAATCCCGTCACCTAAGGCCTTAGATTTGAAGAACCATCATTTTATTTATTTATTTATTTTCTGAATTTTTGAAATTTTCCAATCCAGAAAATTCCTATTTCTTGGATTAGAAAATCAACTTGGATTGTTAGATCGACCTATTGCAAGACGAAAGTTCTAACTTTCGCCGGATCCGATTAAATTCAGATTTTAAGGTTCAATACAACATGTTTGTGATGGATGGACATGATCATTGCTAAATTTTCCTTATTTCCTTTTTATGTTATGTTGTATAAAGCTGAATTTTTATTGTTAATGCTTACATAAATCTACCCCTTTTAAATACCACATTCATTTTTACATAAATCTGCCCTTTTTAAATACCACATTCATTTAGGGTTAGATTAGGTCGTCCTACACCAATTTTGGTATCATAGCCTAGGTTCTTGCATTGGGTCGTCTTAAATCGAGTTATCAAGGGTCTATAGTTTTATTTTTAGCATATAGATCTAGATATAAAATTTTCAGATTTGCATCATACTAAAAGTCTAGATTTGAAAATTTTCACATTTGCATCATTCTAAAGGTTAGGATCATCAGTGTCCATAGTCTTGTGTCAAAACAGTCTCCTATAGTCGTGTTTTAGGAAACCTAAGTTGAGTCTTGTAGTGTATGCCCACTCGGACTGGTAGAGGGTTTGGTCTACACCCGATCTTGAACATGGAGTAGTTGACTAAGATGATGAACACGATCAACCAACGTTTGGCCACCATTGAGGCGCAATCTAGGAACACGAATACCTATATAGATCAGATAGAAATGTCCCTAAGAGAAATCTCCGACATTGGAGGTGATGAACACTCTCAAGTAGGGGGACTAGTCGAGGAACGGGTAGGAAATCATGGTAGAGGTCGTGGAGCACGTGGCTGAGGGGTAGGCCGTGGATAGGGTTGTACACAAGTCGAGCTAGCTTGAAAAGCTCGCTCGACTCGGCTCGAGTCAGCTCAGATTGACTCGGCTTGAAAGGCTGACTCGGGGCGAGTCAAGCTTCTTTTCTAAAGCTCGAGTTGAGTTTGAGCCGAGTTCGACCATGGTGCATTTCAACTCGACTTGACTCGAACTCAAACTCGAGCTCAACTCGGCTCGAGTAATATATATATATATATATATATATATATATATATATATATATAAAACTTTTTTAAAAAAAAGTTAAAAGTAGAAAAGTATAAAAACCTTACCCGACCCATTCTCTCTCCCTCTCTTTCTTTCCCTTACTCTTACCCTACCCAGCAATTAGCACGCCATAGCCCTCATGGCCGCACCCCGCCGGTCGCCGTCTCTGCCCCCCCTCTCTCTCTCTCTCTCTCTCTCTCTCTCTCTCTCTCTCTCCTGAAGTCCTGATGTCTTCGACCCAACCCTTGCGGCCACGCCCAATCCCGACTCGACGACTTCGAGCAGCCCACACTGCCCATTCGGCCACCAAAAAGCACAAAGGTAGGTGATTTTGATTGATGTTTTTTATTTATTTATTTATATTAATATAATGAATATACGATTGTAGATTATTATTATTTTTTAAATATGATTAATTAGGTCAGGTTGGGTGATGATGGTCGATGGGTTGGGTCAGGTTGGGCAGCAACAACAATAGGTTGAGTTGGGTTGGGCGCTGGATTGAGTTGGGTTAGGGTTTGGGTCAGGTAGGGGCGCTGGGTTGGGTCGGGTTGGGCGCTGGGTTGAGTCGGGTTGGGGTTTGCATTGGGTTGAGGGCTGGATTAACATATGAACAAGCTCGAGGTCGACTCAAGGTAAACTCAACTCAACTCAAACCACTAGCTCGATTCGAACTCGACTCGACAGCTTTCGCAAACAAGCCAAGCTTCAATGTTGAGCTCGAGGCTGAGATCGTGCTCGAGCTCAAACTCGAGTACAACATGGACGAGTTGAGCCGAGCTTGGCCCACCTCGACTCGACTTGGCTCGATGTACAACCCTAGCCGTGGAGTGGTGAGAAATCCGCAGCTTGCAATCGAGTATCAAGACCGTTATGATGTTGATGCTCCTAGTTTTGATGGGCGTCTCAACCCAAAAGCATTCCTTGATTGGTTAGCGAACATGGACCATTATTTCAAATAGTATGAGATGTATGAGAACTGACAAGTGCGGTTTGCAAAGATGAAGCTTGTGGGTCAAGTTAAATTTGTTTTGGACAAATACGGAGCGTAGTAGGATTGAGAGATAAGGAGGTGTCCCAGTCGCGCATTGGGTGGAGATGGAGATATTAAAGGAAAAATATATTCCTCTCTCTTACCGTCAAAAGCTCCCAGATCAGTTTCAAGCATTACGCCAAGGATCTATGTCGGTTGCAAATTACATCGTAAAATTTGAGGAGTACATGATGTTGTGTGATATTCAGGAGGATCCTTTAGTGACGATGGCTCGTTTCAAGGCGTGTTTTCGCATGGATTTGCAACACGAGCTTATGACCCATGTGGTGGGTGACTTGATCAGGCATACCAAGTTGTACAGGAGTTAGAGCATTACCTAAAGTCTCTTATCACGAGACGCTTCGAGTCCCGAGACTCTAATGTTAGATCTGGTTTTCAAGGAACCAAACCTAACGTTGGAAGTCAGCCTAGGGCATATGCTAGTGCATTGCCTAAGCCTAAGGATGGGCGAAGGTGTCCTTGGTGCCAAGCCTAGCAGTGGTAGTCACTTGGGATGTTATGAGTGCGGAAGCGCGGGTCATTTCGCATATTGGTGCACGACAAAGACTCGCGGAAAAGCCTTAGTCATAGGCGAGTCAAATGAAAATGCGTATGGCATGGGTGATTATGAAGTTGAGGAATATCACCTAGAGATAGGTGCTAGTGATTATGAAGAAGAAGAATCAGAGGTTGCAACACTAGCCGTAGTTAGATGTGCTTTAGCACAAGCTAAGGAGAGATGATTGGCGTAAAAGCACAATTTTCTACACATTTATCAAGAGTGGCGACAAAAATTGCATAGTCATCGTGGATAATGGTAGTTGCACCAACGTGGTCTCAGCTAGCACAATCACTCGTTTGGGTTTGAAGCCCATCCCACACCCTCAACCCTACAAGGTTTCTTGGGTTGACGTCTTCTATGCCTGTGTCCCATTAGTGTTTAGTCCCCGTCCAAAAATATGTTGTGGTGTGATGTTTTGCCTATGGATGTAGGCCACATCATTCTAGGGAGGCCGTGGTTATACGATGGAGATGTCACGATTTTTGGTCGCTTGAATGTGTGTACAATCACGCATGAGGGCAAGAAAAGTAAGATTAATCCGTTGTCACTCAAGAGCCCCACAGATAAGGCTAGGGATGTGAAAACGAGCAAGTCAAGGAATGAAGAGAGGAGATCCAATCCGAATTCTCTACATATCATAAACGCAAAAAAGTTTGAGAAAGAGATTGAGGATGATTCGATAGTGTACGGCCTAATGGCTAGAGAAGTTACAACCGAGGTTCATGTAGAGTTACCCCCTAAGGTGACCCTGGTTCTAGAGGAGTACAGTGATGTATGCCTTGAGGATTTATCAGATGAGTTTCCACCTATGCGAAACATCCAACATGCCTTTGATCTCGTCCCAGAGTCTACTTTACCGAACCTTCCTCATTAGAGGATGAACCCTTCAGAGCATGCAGAGTTGAAAAGGCAGGTAGATGCGCTCCTGTGAAAAGGTTTCATCCGAGAGAGCATGAGTCCGTGTGCCGTACCAGCACTATTAATGCCTAAGAAAGATGGTACGTGGCATATGTGTGTGGACAGTAGGGTCATTAATAAGATCACGATCAAGTATCAGTTTCCAATACCGAGGCTTGAAGATATGTTAGACATGATGTCTAGGTCCACAATTTTTTCTAAGATATACCTCAAGAGCGGGTATTACCATATACGCATACGCCTAGGAGATGAGTGGAAGACAACCTTCAAGACGATGGGTTGTACGAGTTGTTGGTCATGTACTTTGGCTTGACTAATGTACCTAGTACTTTTATCCGTGTGATGACCCAGGTTTTGAGACCCTTCATGGGGAAGTTCTTAGTGATTTATTTTGATGACGTACTCATATATAGTACTACTAAAGAGTTGCATCTCGACCACTTAAGTTGAGGCAGGTCTATAGTATCCTTAGAGCAGAGAGGTTATGTGCGAACCTTAAGAAATGTTTGTTCATGTCTAATAGGATTGTCTTCTTAAGGTACACAGTGTCATTTGTAAGGATGTGAGCAGATCCAAAAAAAAAAGTCAAGACCATAATTGATTGGCCTGAACTACGGAACATACATGATATGAGAAGCTTTCATGGCTTAGCCACATTTTATCATTGGTTCATTCGAGGATTTAGCACTATTATGGCTCCCATTATTGGTCACATTAAAAAGGGGGAGCTCATATGGTCTATGGCCGGAGCTAAAACATTCAAAGATATTAAGGGCAAGACGATAGAGGCTCCTGTCATGCGTCTTCAAGATTTTTCTAAAGTCTTTGAAGTAGCGCGTGATGCTTCGGGCGTAAGTATAGGAGTATTAAGCCAAGATGGTCATCTAGTTGCCTATTTCAGTGAGAAACTGAATGGGGCGAAACAAAGGTATTCCACTTATGACAAATAATTGTGTGGTAATGCAGTCGCTATGTCATTGGTGTCATTATCTTTTACCATAAGAATTTTTCCTGTTTTCTGATCACAAGGCTTTGATGTATTTGAATTCTCAAAAGAAGCTCAACCCAAGGCATGCCAAGTGGGTAGTATTTCTTCAGGAATATTCGTTTGTCCTAAAACATAAAGTCAGGATCGAGAACAAACCAACCAATGCCCTTAGTAGGAGAGTGACATTGCTCAACTCCTTGAGTGTAGAAGTTGTCAGGTTTGAGCAATTGAAGGACGAGTATCCCATGTGTCTAGATTTTGGGGGAACATACGTGTCACTCTTAAGTGACCAGCATAGTTCGGGTGAGTTCGTGCTCAAAGATTTTGGGGGAACATATGTGTCACTCTTAAGTGACCAGCATAGTTCAGGTGAGTTCATGCTCAAAGATGACTTCCTTTTCAAAGGAGACCGACTTTGTATTCCCCGCACTTCCCTCCAGGATTTCCTTGTTTGGGAGCTTCATGTTGTAGGTATAACTGGCCATTTTGGTTGAGATAAGACCATCGTCGTAATGGAGGATAGATTTTATTGGTCAAGTCTAAAGTGAGACGTAACCAAAATTTTAGGGCAATGTCGAACATGTCAATTGGGAAAACAGAAGAAGCAGAATACTGGATTGTGCATGCCATTGCCAGTGCTACTTGCACCGTAGCAAGATATCAGTATGGATTATGTGCTTGGGCTTCCTAAGACAATTAAAAAGCACGATTCCATTTTTGTGGTCGTGGACCATTTCTCAAAAATTGTTCACTTTCCCTGTGTTCAAAAACCTCAATTGCGTCCAACATAGCTAAGATTTTGTTTTAAGGGGTGGTTCGATTACATGGTTTGCCTAAGACCATAATATCTGACAGGGATGTCCGGTTTATTAGTTATTTTTGAAAGACATTATGGCACATGATGGGCACGAGACTCCAATTCTCGTCTAACTACCATCCTCAAACTGATGGCCAAATTGAGGTTGTGAATTGAAGTCCCGGAAATCTACTACGATGTTTAGTGGGTGAACCCATTAAAACTTGGATCTTAGTCCTGTGTGTTGCCGAGTTTACATATAACAGTTCAGTTAATAGGTCTATGGGTATAAGTCCATTCGAGATGGTTAGTGGTTACAAGCTAGACCGCCCATAGATTTGTTACCTATGTCAGTCACATAGAAGCCCTCAGAGTCAGCCGATGCATTTTTCCATCACATTTATGAGCTGCATGCAAAGATTAGGAGGTGGATAAATGCTAGTAATGAACAATACAAAATTTCAACTGATTTAGATCATAAAATTTAAGAGTTTAATGAGGGTGATTATGTAATGGTTAGGATGAGGCCAGAACGGTTCCCACAAGGTACCGTTAAGAAGTTACAAGTACGCAGTACTGGATTATTTAAGATTCTGAAAAAGATTGGATCCAATGCATATTTGATAGATCTTCCACCTCGCATGGGGATTAGTGTGACATTCAATATGGAGGATCTAATACCTTGTTCAAGTCATCCCATAGATCCTATTTTTGTTCCAAACCATTGGCCAATTTCTGAATTTTCTTCCTAACCTACACCACCTATGCCCACTATACCTGAGAAAAGAGAAGAAATTGTGGATGAACAAATTTTTTCCACTCGAGATGGTGAATTTTAGAGGTACTTGGCGAAGTGGAAGAATAGACCATCATCCGACTGTACATGGTTAATGGAAGCGGAGTTGCAGAGGCTAGATGCAGATTTCTTAGAAAGGCACAAGAGTTTTATCTCGTCGGAGTCGAGCTCTTCTTAGCTAAGGGGAGTTGATGTGGACATCAGACCATTCAAAGTATATCAACACAGGAGGCGTGCATTACCTGTGTCAATGTGGCTAGATGATGGGTACAGGTCAAGTCTCTAGAGGTTGAAGACCTTATACATGTGGTCGTGACATGTGTAAGTTGCTTGAAGGAGATATTTGAACCGTTGGATTGCAATGATGGTGTGATCGGACCGTTGGATCGTCACGACTCACCTTCATTGTGCTATCATCAGGTCCCATCGGGCATCTTGGATTTGAATTTATTTTATGAGCATTTTATTTATTTAAGTTTTGAGATAGTGCGCGCAAAATTTTGTGCGCTTTTTTTCAAAAAAAACTTTTTTTAATATGAGTATTTTGGTCATTTAATGTAATTATAAATTTATAAGAGTGTTTTGCCTTAAACCTCAAGAGGATCCTATGTTATGTTTATGAAAAGAGAGCTTTTGCTTCTTAAAGACCGGACGATTCCGTCTTCGACTTCCAGTGATTGGCAGAGGACGTGAGGCCTGGGGAAGTGATTTCCATCTTCTCATTCTCTCTCCTTATTTCTTTTTTCAAGGTATTCTCTTCTTTAAACCTCTTTTCTTCTAAATTCTCTAGATCTAGGAACCGATCCCTTTTCTTTTCAATCCAAATCATTAGATCTTGAAATATTTTCATCCCTACATTTACATATTTTGATATTCTTCAAATCTCGTCACTTAAGGCCTTAGATTTGAAGAACCATCAATTTTTTCTAAATTTTCCAAAATTTTCAATCCAGAAAATTCTTATTTCCTGAATTAGAAAATCCACTTGGATCGTTAGACAGACCTATTGTAAGATGAAAGTCATATCTTTTGCCGGATCCGACTAAATTCAAATTTTAAGGTTCAATACAATGTGTTTGTGATGGATGGCCATGATCATTGCTAAATTTCTTTCTTGTTTTATGATGTATAAAGCTGATTTTTTATTGTTAATGCTTGCATAAATCTACCCCTTTTAAATACCATAATCATTTTTGCATTAATCTACCCCTTTTAAATACTACATTCATTTAGGGTTAGATTATGCCGTCCTACACCACTTGCATATGGTTATCATCATGTACTGGTATTGATAAAGTTAATTCCTAACGGGTCTCATTTCTTTTATGTTGAGTACATTTCACCAAGAGCTAATTTCGGTGCAAACCGAAACTACCAAGTTCCCATTGAGCAAATTGGCCACTCACCCAAATGGCTATTGTGCTTATTTCCTCTATTAGGTGAACCGAGCTCACTCGTCAATTTGGGCCATTTACAAAGAAAGTCCATTAAACACAATGTGGGATGCACTCTCTATAATTTCAAACAGCAATTGAGCCTCGTGAATATTTGGATGGATTATCCATTTGAGCACTTTCCAAAGCAGCCGTAGTCTTTTATATGATATAGCTTCCCACTATTGCAGTTTCTTTTTGACCAAAAAAGTTCCTGTCATTGGCATGTGTGATGTGTTGTGGTTGTGATCAACTTTTTATATTTTTTCTACTTGTTTACAAACCAAACGACATTTTGTGGCCTTGTGCATGTCCAGCATGGATGGTTATATTGGTCTGTCATATCCAGATAGTTCAAAATAGGTAAAATACTCATACCATATTGTATCTGATACTTCAAGCCACATTCACAATATATTCATGATGCGTATGTGGTGTTTTTGTGCTTTATATGAGTATTGTAAATCATGGTTTGCTAATTATATGGCAATCAGATTCCAGGGCCTCCGTGTATATGCCAAATTCAAGGCGCTGAATTCTTTATTTTTGTACAGGTATCAAGACGGCTTGCACAAAATCGGGAGGCTGCCCGAAAGAGCCGTTTAAGGAAAAAGGTGATCCCATAGGCAACAATAAACTCACAGATAGATGGTTTGTAAAATGGTGTACTAACAAGCTAACGAAAAAAAAGAAGATGGTTTGTAAAATGAACTTTTTTATTTTTAGCCAATTAACCTGATCTAAGTTCAATATTATAGGCCTATGTTCAACAACTAGAGTCAAGTCGTATAAAGCTGACACAATTAGAGCAGGAGCTTGACCGAGCTAAACAGCAGGTGGATGGAGTACTATCATTGTTTCACATTTCAAACCAATGTAACAGTTTGTTTGAGATTGAGCTCCATGTCTAATGGAATGGTGAATGCACTGCAGGGTGTATACATTGGTGGACACTCAGGAGATTCCAGCCACCTTGGATTAGCTGGAACTGTTAGCTCAGGTCTGTTGTTTGATGTACTGGTGTTCATCTTGTTCTGGATTATCATATGCCTAATGCACTATTTGATGCACTAGTGTACATGTTAGTCTTGATGTCATGTGCTCAATCTTCTTAGTTCACACCTCTCCAAATACTTCTGCCGGCTGTTAATATTGTATTTTACAATGTGGTAGTTGCTTGCCAGCTCATGGTGTTCTGGAACGATGTGCTGTGAAAAAGATCAAGAAAATGAAGGGCAGAATTTTGGTTTAACTTGTTGGGTATTTGATATTATATAAAACTAAAGTATATGCTGGTGTAACTTCTCTTCACTAAAAATTGTACAACCTTAAGCTAGTTGTTTTTACATTGGGCTTATAGTGTCTCCAAGTTGATTAATTGATGCCGGACAATTAACCACTTGCTCTAAAAGCTCGAACTGTTAGAGTATGGCGAATTAATCCATTTATCTCATAGCCCAGGCCCCACATCTCATGGGTTAGGACCTCGGCCGAACCCCCTTCGGGGGCCTCAAATCATATGGGCCGCCCACCCTAAGTGTGTCCCCGCATCCCACGGGCTACCCCACTCGAGCCCGGTATGAAATGCGCATTAATCACCCCCGGTGAGGAGTCTCGAACACGAGACATCCCCCGTGGGCCCCAAATCACATGGGTCACCCACCCCGAGTATGTCCCCGCATCCCACGGGTTACCCCACTTGAGCTTGGTTTGAAAATGCCCCTGCATTAATCACCCTCGGTGAGGAGTCTCGAACACGAGACCTCCCGCTTTGATACCAATTTGATGCAGGACAATTAACCACCCTTGTGGGCCCCAAATCACATGGGCTGCCCACCCTGAGTGTGTCCCCGCATCCCACGGGCTACCCCACTCGAGCCCGGTGTAAAATGCGCATTAATCACCCGTGGAGAGCAGTCTCGAACATGAGACCTCCCCCATGGGCCCCAAATCACATGGGTCACCCACCCCGAGTATGTCCCCGCATCCCACGGGCTACCCCACTCGTGCCCGGTGTGAAAATGCCCCTGCATTATTAATGTATCAAAAGAAGATAGATTGAAGTTCTTGGAACATTTGAAGTAGTCTCAGCTTGCATGCTTCTTATATCCTTAAACTGATCACTTCCTTGCTGAATTATATTTCTGGAATCTGTGGAAGTCTTTTGTTGGGACAAGGCTACAATGATGATTTATACTGATGATCTGTCAAAGTTTCAATGCTAACATCTGGTCTTTCTTTGATTGGTGTATGATATTCACACCAGAAATATTCTTGTTTCATATCAGTTGTTTTTAGAAGCTGATAAAAGAGGATCTAAGAAGCAAATGAGGCATGGATTGGTTAGGTGGTGCCTGGCTCCAGACTCCATACTAATTATCCAATCCACAACTTGAGCCAGTTTATGCTGTCTTCACTTCTCTTGCTCTCACCTTTTCCCAAATGGATGGGAAGGGATCCATAACAGTTATTCTGAACTTCTTTATTCTTTTATTGAGAAGAAACCAGAAGTTTTTTTTTTTTTTGGAAAAAAAAAATCTGATGATACTAACTTGAAGATGGCTTTGTAAGTTGTAATCCTGACGATATACTTAATGATGGAAATGGAGGAGTAGATTGGAAGCAGCCAGTGTAACATTTTTGTGAAGTTTGTTAGGATGGGTATTTCTCTTTCAGTTTATTCACCTTCTCTAAGGGCCTGTTTGTTTCACCAATTAAGATAGTAAAGGAAATGGGCAATGATTACAAATTATCCAGACAGTATACTTAATGATGGAAATGGAGGAGTACGTTGGAAGCAGCCAAAGTGACATTTTTATGAGGTTCTTTAGATTGGGTATGTCTCTTTTAGTTTATTCACCTTCTCTAAAGGCCTGTTTGTTTTACCAATTATGATAGTAAAGTAAAGGGAATGACCAATGTTACAAATTACTTGTTTGGTGACATCAGCTGCATTTGATCAGAATGA